>NW_020230387.1:0-303959 GCF_003227715.2 Harpegnathos saltator
AACGAAAAATTTTGGAAAAGTGGCGATTTTATTTCTCAACATAGTCTCCTTTTAGCTCGATAACTTGACCCAGCGATGCTCCAACTTCTTTAACCCGTCTGAAAAATACGTTTTCTCGAGGTCTGCAAAGTAGGCCTTCCGTGGCGGCGATGACCTCCTCATTCGACTCAAATTTCTGCCCGGCGAGTGACTTTTTCAAGTTTGGAAACAAAAAGAAGTCGCACGGGGCCAAATCTGGAGAATACGGTGGATGGGGCAGCAGTTCGTAGCCCAATTCGACCAATTTGACCGTGGCGAGGGCGGAGGTGTGAGCCGGTGCGTTGTCATGGTGGAAGAGCACTTTTTTCTTCGCCAAATGGGCCGTTTTTTCTGCAATTCGGCGTCGAATCGGCCCAATAATTCGGCATAGTACAGCCCTGTGACCGTTTTGCCCTTCTCCAGGTAGTCGATGTAGATCACACCTTGTGAATCCCAGAAAACGGTGGCCATCACCTTTCCGGCCGATAGGACAGTCTTCGCCTTCTTCGGAGCACGTTCGCCGGGTGAAGTCCACTGTTTCGACTGTTCCTTGGTCTCTGGTGTGTACCAGTGGATCCATGTTTCGTCGACGGTCACGAAACGACGCAGAAACTCCTTCGGATTGCGCTTAAACAGCGTCAAACACTGCTCTGAAGTGGTCTCACGGTTGCGCTTTGTTGTCCGGAGTGAGAACAACGCGGCACCCATCGCGCCGACAGCTTTCTCATGCCCAAAATTTCATGCAGGATATGACCCACGCGGTCTTTTGAGATGCCTACTGTCTCAGCTATCTCGCGCACCTTCAATCGGCGGTCTGCCAATACGAGATCGTGGATTTTTGTCATGTTATCCTCCGTGGTAGCCGTTTTCGGGGCACCTGGGCGTGGCTCATCAAAAACCGACGTGCGACCACGTTGAAACTCGTTAAACCAATTTTTGACGGTCGCCATCGAAGGAGAAGAGTCACCGTACACAGCATCCAAGCGCTCTTTGATTTCGCTGCGCGATTTCCCTTCCAAAAACAAGAATCGAATCACCGACCGATATTGCTCTTTTTCCATTTTTCTAAAATCCGCGGACACGCCCGCTTCCACACGCGGTCAAAACAAAACTACGAGTCCGATTCGGCTGAAATTTCGACAGTAGCCGTCTACGAGAATGTACTACACGATAGTAAATTTCTCTTGCGATAGTGGCGCCATCGGGCGGTGAGGCTAAGTAATTATCGGACCGCCCTCGTATGTACTAAACAGTTTCGGTGGCATGTATATTATTTTACATTTAAATAGGACACGCTTGTTTTCGTAAGTAAAAAAAGCACATGCCAGAAAGTTTATCTGATATATATATACCAGGGTGTCCCATTTTAAACATCCTAATTAAATATTTCAGAAACACGCGTCGAAAAATGTTTTAAGACAAAAGTTGTTTTGGCCCTGAAGGGGGACATAAAACAGCGATAGCAGTTTGTTTATAAATGGCACCACTTTCGAGATATCACTGATAATCAATTTTCTTAAATAGAAATCTCAACTTTTATTATATTATCTTTTTCTACCCAATTTATTTAAACAAATTTTTGTTTGAAACATTTTTTTAAGTGCTTAGTAAAATTTTGAGATAGTTAAGGAAAACTTGATAACTTCTTCAACATTTAACTTACAATATCTCATTAACTATACGTCGAAAGAAAAAATAGTATTAGACTTTTTTATTTTATTTACTATCAAGAATATATTATTATAATAGTGTCCTAACTTTTGTTAACTTATCTTCCTTTTACTGACCTTCGTTATGTTCGCAGATATGTTTGAACGGTGCAATCTGAAATATGAAATATACAGTATGAAATAATATATTTTTTAGTTGTGACAAATGAATATATATGAATGCATATAATATAAAAAGATGTTTTTTTATAGAATATTGTCTGTTGCTTGATAGTGAACGGTTGTTCTTCTAGTTCAATAATTAATGTTCTAACGCAGCTCTCTGTAAATGTCAAATCAAATGCAGCTACCTATAAAATGTCAAATATGCAATATGAGTATATGTATTATTGTTTTGTTATAAAAATATATATAATAATAAATATAAAATGTAAAATAACGAAACAATAATACATTACTTCATATTGCATATTTGACATTTACAGATAGCTGCGTTGAGACATTACTATTGAACAGAGGACAACTGATTCACTACTAAGCAACAGACAATATTCTATAAAGAACATCTTTATTATTTATGCGTTCATATATATTTATTTGTCCATAACTAGAATATTATTTCATAAAATATATTTCACATTTCAGATTACAGCGTTTTCAAGATTACAGCATATTAAAAAAAGTCAATGGCCAAGAGGCGCTAAGGATATTTATATAATTTTGCTAGGTTAAAATTGATAATAAATAATGCATATGAGATAAGCATAATCTTAATAAGATTTACAAATAAAATTACACATATAACCGGGATATATTAAATTACGCATTGTTGCGCGATAAAATTAGTGAAGAGGACTGTCATATGTCATTAATAAAAATATATAACGGGAGGTGGAAGGTGGGCTCTTCTATACTTTTTATAATAACTAATACTGTTCAGAAAACTGTAGTTACAATTTATGATCTCCATTGTTGCTCTGTAACAACAATCAGTGATATCCGTAAAAACTTACCTTAAAAAAGGTTGAAAAAAGCGCCAAGGTACGCGCGTGGCCTGTATCCGTGCAGAAAACTTGTAAAATACTTTGTACAAAAATCTATTGTAAAAAACGTATATAATAACTATAATAAAAAAATAACTTTTGTAAAAAAAACTTTGTACAAAACCTGTTGTAGAAAGAATCGTATAATAACTGTAATGGAAACATCCTCACAACATCCAAACTACTTGAAAACGTTGTACATTATTTTTTTACTACAAAAATAGTGATATCAAGTATGTGCGCCAAGTGAATATGACAACAACTAGTATTATGTAATTACATTTCTTATTTGTTTACGTATTTCTTATGTTCTTGCTTTTTTATATCGCTGTTTGTTGAACATATATATTAATATATTAATGAAGTAGTATATATATTAATGAATAATATTAATGAAGTAGTTTATTACAGGTACTATTGATTTATTGTCAAAATAACTTCCCAGAAAACACCAAGTTAACAGTTATATAATTTTTTATTGTAACTTCTCACTCAACAAGTAACTGTTATATAATATAACACACATGTTATATTGCATTTATATTGTTTAGTTGGCAATTACTAGGTGCGCAACTAAGTTTCCGGATATTTTTTGATCAATGAAAAGTGAAAATTTCAAGCGAAATACAAAAAATGGTATTATTTAAAGTATCGTCCCTCGTTAGCTACATCGTCCAGGACACCATCAAAACGCTGAAATGGGATTTGCTACGCGCATCCCCGCCGTATTGCCAGACCTGGCCCCTTTCGATTATCACTTGTTCCGATCGATGGCTCATGGCTTGGCTGGGCAACACTTGGCCAATTTCGAACAAGTGCAAAATTCATCTAACGAATTTTGCACTTGTTCGAAATTGGCCAAGTGTTGCCCAGCCAAGCCATGAGCCATCGATCGGAACAAGTGATAATCGAAAGGGGCCAGGTCTGGCGAATACGGCGGATGCGGTAGCAGATCCATTTCAGCGTTTTGATGGTGTCCTGGACGATGGAAGTGCGATGGCACGGCGCGTTGTCGTGCTGTAATATCACTCGTTCGTGTCTCCGTGTCCCATTCTGTCCGTTTTTCGAGCAATGCATGGTTCAAATTGATCAGTTGTTGTCGGTAGCGATGCTCATTGACAGTTTCGCCCGGTTTCAGCAGCTTATAGTATACGATTCCTTTCTGGTCCCACCAAACGCAGAGCATTGTCTCTTTCCGAAGCGATTTGGCCGTGCCGTCGATGTTGATGCTTCGCCAGATGAAAGCCACGATTTTTTGCGTTTGGGATTCTCGAAATATATCCACTTCTCATCGCCAGTAACAATTCGATGCAGGAAACTCTTTCTTTCATGCCGCAAAAAGCAAAATTTCGGAAGTGGCTCTTCGATTTTCCACCTGTCTCTCAGTCAACTCATGCGGCACCCATTTTCCTTCCTTTTGAATATTTCCCATGGCATGTAAGCGTTTGGAAATACCTTGGCGAGTCATGTTTAATGCCTCCGTAAGTTGATCATGTGTTTGCGTATCATCTTCATCCAATAACGCTTGTAGATTGGCATCCTCAATTGTTTATGGTCTTCCGGAGCGCTCTTTGTTCTCAGTGTTGAAATCGCCATTTCTGAAGCGTTTAAACCAATCTTCACAGGTAGTTTTCGATGGTGCGCCGTAAGCCTCCTCAAGCAAACTGCTTCAGCTGCACTTTTTTTCCAGTTAAAGCAGAAAAGGAAAGCTTCCCGCAAATGCTGTTTATTTGGCACAAAACTCGACATCTTCGTTGTTAGAAAAAATATTTTTGCGTTGCGATATATGTTGGTATTATGACTGGTTATTGTTAACAGATGTTCAAGCTATAAAAAATGGAAACATCCTCACAACATCCAAACTACTTGAAAACGTTGTACATTATTTTTTACTACAAAAATAGTGATATCAAGTAATGTGCGCCAAGTGAATATGACAACAAACTAGTATTATGTAATTACATTTCTTATTTGTTACGTATTTCTTATGTTCTTGCTTTTTTATATCGCTGTTTGTTGAACATATATATTAATATATTAATGAAGTAGTATATATATAATGAATATATATTAATGAAGTAGTTTATTACAGGTACTATTGATTTATTGTCAAAATAACTTCCCAGAAAACACCAAGTAACAGTTATATAATTTTTTATTGTAACTTCTCACTCAACAATATAACTGTTATATAATATAACACACATGTTATATTGCATTTATATTGTTTAGTTGGCAATTACTAGGTGCGCAACTAAGTTTCCGGATATTTTTTGATCAATGAAAAGTGGAAAATTTCAAGCGAAATACAAAAAATGGTTTATTTAAAGTATCGTCCCTCGTTAGCTACATCGTCCAGGACACCATCAAAACGCTGAAATGGGATTTGCTACCGCATCCGCCGTATTCGCCAGACCTGGCCCCTTTCGATTATCACTTGTTCCGATCGATGGCTCATGGCTTTGCTGGGCAACACTTGGCCAATTTCGAACAAGTGCAAAATTCGTTAGATGAATTTGTGTGTATGTGTTTTGCTTCATTCAGTATATAGGTTTTATTAATTAAGTAGTCGATATAGATATTCGAGTGAAAGATATCTTATATTTTGGTATGGATTATAATATATACAAAATATATACAAATTTTACAGGAATTGAGGACAGTAAAATATTATTTATTCTATATAATTATTACAATAATGATATTGCTCAAAGAAATGTTCAAAACAAAAATATTGCTTGCACCATGCACAACGTATAAAAGCCATTTTACCACAAATGCTACATTTTGGTATACGTTTTTCTTCTTTAAAATAACAATAATCGATTGGATTATGAAATTTTTCAGGCCGTGTTGATAAATAACCACTTTTATACCAGCTATATCTAAATAAATTTCGAAATCTTGGAGAAGACAGTTGATTGTGTGTTAAAGATTGCAATTTTATTATGTTATTACGTAAATGTAAATTTATGTCATAATTATTTATAATAACACTATCAGAAAAGCTTCGAACAAAATCTTTCCAGATTCTGAAACCAAAAACATCTAATGGCTGTATAAAAGCAGTTGTTTCTTTTGGTATTGTTAGAATATTTACATGTTTGTCTTTTGGTACAAGTTCTTCCAATTGGTTCGGGCAATGTCCTGTCCATGAATCAAGCAGTAGTATACTTTTCTCTCCAGTGTTTGGTAGATACACTTCTTGGAACCAATTTTTGAAATGTTCAGTTGTCAATTTCCCTGATTTTGAAGCCGCAATGTAAATATTCACTGGTCTAAAAAGAGTTTGTTCTACTTGTGGTCCAAAAACACCAGTAGATTCTTTTAATACTATATACAAAGGCGAAAGGAGATGTCCATCTGCAGATATAATAGGCATAATGGTGTAGCTATGAGTCATAGCAGATAAAGATTGGATAGTAGCTCCAACTGTCTTCACTCCTACATTAGCTAATGTTCTTCCTGCATGTATTTCTAAATTAAAGCCATTTTCGTCCGCATTATAAGTTGATTCAGCACCGATTACATTAATATGTGGCTTTACTGTATTTACAAATTCCTCAGCGTTTTGACGTATAGTTAGATCAGTTAAATGAGAAGACCGCGTTTTAAATGCAGTTATTTTACGTGATGTAATACGATGTGCCTTTTTAAAATTCCATATCCACCAATTTCCTGCTTTAAATGAAGAAAAATCCACTTGTTCCTTTGCTTCTAGTGCCCATTTTCGCAGATTTATATCATGAATAATAAGTCCTCTATTAACAGCTTCTTGGAATTTTATAAGAACATATTCAGCAATAACTACAAGTTTGTCTGTATTTGAACCCCCACGCATTACATGTTCTTGCCATCTGTGCAATTGTTGAATAGATTTTACCTAGAAGAAAACAAATCTCAATATTAAACAATTCGAATTCAAAAATAAAAGAAGTTATATACGAATTAAATGTTCACGAAACATCAAATTGTAAAACTTAAAATAAAAAACAACGCGACTCTAACTATATAATTTACAGCTTTGGTCATAAGTATAAAGCATCTCTAACTCATTGTATTTTCCTAGAAATCAATGCATATACTCATAGTAAATATATAATCTCTTTACAATAAATATTATATTAATATTTTATAATATAATGTGTATATTATATTTATATTATAATTTATATTATATTAATATTATATTATATTACAATAAATATTGTAAAATAAATATTATTTTCCACATATTCTTATATTATATTTTTTTATTATATTATTTTTCCATATACTCGTATACTATATTATGTTCTCCATATATTCATATAGTATGTTTTTGTTACACAATTTAAATAAATTTTTTGGGATGCTTTATACTTATAGTCAAAGTATGTACAATGCTGTACATACAAGCTGTATGTACAATGACCGACAATGATGCGTTCCGCGAGAGGGGAAATAGAGTTCTCTCTGTCGCGGAACGAATCACTGCCGGTCACTGTACACCGTAAAAGCCTCAAGTATTTTACTATATATTATTCTTCTTATTTTTTAATTAAACTTTACTTTTCTAAAACGATGTTGTACAGAAGTAAGAGATAAATGTCCTTTCTTTCCACTCTTCCAAAATTCGATTGCCTTTTTCTTATAATTTAAGTTTACATTTCCACCTTCATCATCCACAGTGCAAACTTCATTTCCATAATTATCTTCTTCAGCATCAATATCGTACACATCTACAAATTGTACGTCATGCGGTTCTGATGGATCGTCAAAATCAAGTCCCCACTCATGTTCGATCGTAATATCGTGATGTATAGCACTCTTTATTAAATCAGTAATTGTATCATGGAGTTCCACCTCTTGATGATTAACAGGAGTTATTGCAATTTTTGTGAAATGAAATGTCGCAATTAACAAATTAATAACATTAGCTGGATTTATTACTGACATTATGATACAAATCTTAAGGATATTTTAATTAAACATTTCTCACAGCAATAATAATATACGTACTGCTTCAATAACTGCTTCAATAACACTGAAATGTATTCCAAAATGGACAGCTTTTATATGCAAATGAATGAAGATAACATATGTCAATATAATGAACCTTGATTGCACTGTACTTGATAAAGAGTGCTATTTTGGTCGCACAGTCATAAAACTTGTGACAAGTGTTTTGCATGTTGCCATGATGTACACACACGTGCGCACGTACAAAAACACACATACACACACACACCTATTTATTTATATTTACGCGTGTCGTTTAAATTAATGAAAAAGGTAGCCGCAATGTTGGCAAAATAAACGTCTATTACGTGAAATTTTATAATTTATAACATTTTTAAATATTAGTGACTGTATCCTTATCATGCTATTTTTCTCCTACTTACTTCTTAACATCAACTTTATTGCTTTTTTAGATTTTCCATTTTCTTCCTTCCTTATCTTTTACAGTTTGCAATTATGAGGAAGATTTGAGGAAGAAAGAAATGCCATCGTCAAGTAGCGAATCCTTAAGTTTGGTACGCGTAGCATACATATAAGAGCATGTTTAATTTTTTTTCAATATTGCCTTTTCCAAACATAATAATATTATTATATATGGTTGAATTTGTCATAAAATAAGCTTTATTTTGGTTGGACAATTGATTTTAACAATTTGAAAAAAGAGAAGGAGGGGGGGTTTTTATACACAATTTTATACACAATTTTACATTTTAAAAAAATCTAAATATAGCATAATAAAGTACTTTTAAAACCATAAAACTTTTGTCTAAAACATTTTTTCATATCTTTAATAGTTTCGATAATATTCGCTTAGAAAGACAAAAATCAACTTTGTTCAAGGGGTTGTTTCCACCCTTAAAACCGTTTTTGGGCACCAACGAAAAATTGTTTTGTTATTAGGTATATCTGCTCTACAATTATGCAGAGTTTCAGATTTTTTTGAATTTCCGCGTTGCCGAATGTCCCTTGTTAGCCAAAAGGCAAACAAAATATTACGGATGTGACGAACCTTAGGGTTCTTATTTCTGTTGTGTAACACGTATATGTATACCATAAGCACACACACACATATACGCGCACGCACGCATATACGCATACGCGCACGCGCGCACACACACACACATACACACGCGCATGTACGCACGCATTAGGGCTCTCCGGAAGTCCCACACCATCGAGTATCACGCCCTGTCCCGCAAAGGGAGTCCAGGGCGCGGTCCCCCGGCCGGTTTCCCGACCGGGTTGGCCTTCCGGTGATTTCTTGGAGGAAGGGAACATCCACCTTTCCTCCGCGCCCCCCTATTTATCTCCCTTCCAAAGGAGGGTGGGCGGGGGAGTGGAGCCCGGCCCTAACTAGGCTTCCACTCACCCTCGCCTACCCTATCCGACGCTCAGGGGGGAGGCGGGCGGGCGTTACGCGCCCCTCGTCGCCCCCTCCCCCGCGCGGCCGAAGACGAGACCGAGGCAGCCGGGAAGACGGTCTCCGTCTAGCCGGTGGCCTTTCCTCCTCCCCGGCCGGCGCCCCCTCGGGCTTGCTGCTACTCAACCCCGGGAAGCGCCGCCCTCCCCGCCGCTGTCTGCGGCGGTCTCCGGAGCGACGCTCCCACTCGGCGGCCTCCTTTCGCGTCAGCACGCTGCGACAGAAGGAGACCGCCTCTCCCCAAATCTCTTCGCTCCCACATGTGGCTCTTGCCATGCGCGGGAGCGTCACCTCGTTCTCCCTGCACCCCACCGCCCAGGCCAGGACACAGCGCTCCCTGTCCCATGCCGGGCATTCGGATAGAGTGTGGTGCGCGGTGTCATCCGGCTCCAGGCAGTGGCACCCGGTGGTGGGCTCTTTCTTTATCCGGTGCAGGTAATGACCGAAACATCCATGTCCGATCATCACCTGCACCAGATGATAAGTGAGTCCGCGTCCCCTCCTGCCTGCGAATTCCGCCAGGCAGGGGCGGATAGCCGTCGTCGTTAGCTGCCCGAACTGTCGCAGGTCGGACATTGCGTCCTCCCACTTCTGCAGAGTCCGGGCAACCACCTGAGACTTCGGGGCCGAAAGTTCCCTAGCCGTTGCCTCCCCCCTTTCGCGGAGCTCCTTGGTTCTCCCAATATAGAATATACCTTCCCTCTGCAAGGAGCTCCATTGGGGAGAGCCGATCAGGGTCGTCGCCGCCATGTATGCTATGGAACGGAACCCCCGAACTGCCCTCACAGCCACCGCCCTCAGCGCCTGACGCATGAGGCGTTTGCTTTGGGCGGTGGCCAACAATTGGGGCACCCAAATTGGCGCCTCATAAAGGGCGATCGAGAGAACCACTCCCACATACAGGCGGCAAGCGTGCCAGTCCGGGTCCTTTGGGTCCGCATCAACCCGGCGAGAGCCAGGCCTGCCTTCCTGACCCGGGGGCCAGGTCCCTGAAATGGGCCCTGAAGTCTCACCGGCCGTCCAACGTCAGACTCAGATACTTTATCGTGGGCCCGACGCGGACGCGGACTCCGTTCACCAAGACCCGGGTCTCCGGCGGCGCTCCACGGCTGCCGACGTGAAAGAAGACGACCTCCGTCTTGTGGGGCGCCACCTTTAGACCAGGTCACTAATTGTGTCCACCACCGTTGCAAGGGCCACCTGCACGTTAAAGCGAGCTTCCCCCCCCGACTACCATTAGAGTGTCATTTGCGTAGCAGATGACGTGGCAGTCGAGGGGGAGGGCGAGGGGGAGGTCGAGGCGAGCGTAACACCCTGTCGAACGCGATGTCCCATAGCGGGGGCCCAAGACAGACTCCTGCGGGACACCGCGTTCCATCAGCTGCCGACCTTGGACCCCGTCCTGAACCGGGTAGGCGAGGTCCCCAAAATAGGCCGCGAAGATGCGCCGGAGATAGGCAGGCACTCGATGATGCTCAAGCGCCCGCCCGATCTCCGGCCATGGCAAGGTGTTGAAGGCATTGGTTATATCCAAGGATACCGCCAACAACACCCCGCCCCTCTCCTTCACGACGGCACGTGTCAGGTCCCGGTGCTGAATCGTGTCCAGCGTCGATCGTCCGGGCCTATACCCGTATTGTCGTGCCTGTCGTGGAGGTCCGGCCCATTTGAGGACAAATGCTGGACGAAGCGGTCCGCGAAGATGCGTTCGAGCATCTTGCCCGCTTTATCCAGCAAGCAAATCGGCCTGTAGGCCGGCGGTCCGTCGGGTGTTTTACTCGCCTTCGGGAGGAGGACAAATTTAGCCCTCCACCACTCTGGGGGGAAAACCCCGTCCCTGAGGCACCCGTTCATCACACCCCTCGTGGCTTCGGACATGTTCCGATCGCCGAGGTCGAGAGCCCAGGCGCAGCCAGGAATGCTGTCGGGGCCAAGGACTTTGCCCCCCAGCCTTTTCCTGGCGCTGGCGAGCTCCTCCGGACTGACATCCAGGTCACCGGTCCACTCCCCTTCCCGTGGGGCAGGGATCTGCGGGGGGTCCCCCTCCGCCCTCGAGAAGAAGGCATTGAGGAGCCCCTCCAGCGCGTCGGTCCTGGGGGTCTAGCGACTTCACTGGCGGGGGCGCCCACGAACGTATCTTGTCGACCGTCCGCTTATACGGGCGCCCCACGGGTCTACGTCCAAGGAGCTCATCAATTGCTCCCAGGCACCCGCCTTCGCTTCGGCTATGGCGGTCTTGAGGGCATTTCACGCCTGGCGGTAGCCTTCCTTTTCCCTCGCGGCCTTCCCGTCGTCGCTGGGTGTACACCCGTCTGGCCTGGGCGGCGGCTTCTCGCAGTTCTGCAATGGCCGCCATCCACCAATAGGCGGCCCAACGCCGACGGGGGTGGGATCGAGGCATCGCGACGTCACAGACCGACGTCACGATGCCCACCAGTTGCCTAGCCTCCTCTGGGCTGGCATCCCACTCACCTAGCATCTCATCCAGATGTCAGGTGGCCGCGAGGATAGCCGCTCAGAACATGTCCAAGTCCGGTTGACTGAGAGCCCATCTCGGGGAGGGAGGAGCCCGGTCCCCCCTTGAGCGGCAGCCCAGCACCTGCGGAGGTGCTCGGAAGCCGAGGGCCCAAACAATGTGTCTGTCGTTAGACAGGTTGTCGCCCTCGGTCTCCACCACCCACTCCCGAAACATCCGGGCGGTCAACGGGGAGGCCCAGGTCAAGTCAATGACCGACTCTCCGTTCGGCCGCACACAGTTGCTGGTCGACCTCCTGTTCATCAACAGGAGGCCGAGTCCCGCCGCCCAGTCAATCTCGGCGTCGCCCCTTCGGGGATCCCCTGCCGGGGACTGCAACCCCACTCCGTGGAGTGAGCGTTGAAGTTCCCGGCAGCCACGGCCGGCCGGGGGTGGCACTGCCGCAACACGTCTCCGACCTCGTCCAGGATCCCTATTACATGGGACAGTTCACCGAGACCGGCCTTGTTTTTGCGGGGATGCAAATACACCCTCACAATAGTAACGGACCCCCAGTCAACCGCCACGTATGAGTCCCCTGCATTTGCAGGGAGGGGAACCCGTGGTGGCGTGCGCCACCATGACGACCTGGCCGCTCCGGCTCCCGATCCAGTGAGGGCTGGATATCGGGATCCAGGACTGCTCGGTGACCAACCCCAGCCCAGCCTCCAGTTCCCTCAATCCGTGGGCAAAGAGATCCTGGGCGCGTCGGCTGCGGCTGAGATTGGCTTGCAGGACCCGAGGAAGGGGCGTGAAAGCTAAACTTTCGGCCCCTCCTCCGGGCTACCAACCTCTGCCCCTCAGCAGGAGCCTCCTACAACAATGTCGCGTCGGCTCCGTCTGGGGGGACTTCGGCCATGGCGGCTTCTTATACGGGTACCTCCGGGACTGATGTCTCGTGGTGCATGGAATCCCTACCTCTATTTCCTCCTCCTCTGAGGAGTATAAGGAAGGGTCAGTACCATGAGGAGTCAGAGGGGGCGCATCTTCCAACTTCTCTTCACCTAGGGTCGTTGGAGGTGAGCCCCTCGGCATCACCCTCCTCACCTTTTCGGCCTCCAATAGTCTGACCTGTCCTACCATTCCCAGGTCCGCTGGCTCCTTTGTATCGTCCATTGCGGCCCCTCGCTTCCTCGTGGTCCTCTGCTGCAGCGGTTTTTCTGGCTCCGGATCCCTATGGACCATTGCGTGCACCACCTCCGTCCACGGGTCCAGGTCCATGGGGGAGGGGGGAAGCCCCTCCCTCCTACCCCGACTCCTGCAGCGAGTCTTTCGGTGGGGGAGAGGGTGTGGAGACCCGTCTCTCCCTCTGTCCTTGCACCGGGTCCTTCGGTGGAGGGGAGACCGGCCTGGTTTCCCCTTTTCTTTCCTGGGAGTCCTTTGCTGTGGCAGGGCTGGGGGCTCCGGCCCCTTCTCTGGTTCTCTCTTCCACAGCGTTCCTTTTCTTTCCCTTCCTCCCCTGATTCCTTACAGGCTGGCTCGCCGACCCTATGGTCGGATGGGCCCCCCTCTCAACGCACACCGCACATTTAGCAGAGGCCGCCCTGCAATCCCTGGCGCAATGACCGGGGTTACTGCAGCTATAGCAGTTATCGCTGCGGTCGGCGGTGTTCCTGCACCACTCGTGCACATAACCATGCTCCAGACATCTGAAGCATAAGGCCGCGCGAGCGGGCAGCAGCACCACCCTGGCGCGGGTCCAGCCTATCTGGACCCACTCCGCAGTAGCGACCTTGGAAGCCGCCGCCTGCGGACACCGCACCAGAGCTGTCGCCATCCCTCGCTGGGGTACACGAATCCAACCCACACACCTCCGCAGGCAGACATCCCCCAGCGAGGGCTACCGCCTCCGCCACCTTCTGGGCCCCGATCCTCAGGTCCAAGGCGGTGAGCCGCAGCGTCGCGATCCTCACCGGTCTCTGGACTCGATACTCGGGGCCCTTCTCAGCCACCAGCTTGCGGAGCTCCTCCGCAAGCCGGTCGGCTGGTGCCCCGGCGTTAAGGCCAGGCACTTCTACAATCAAGGCCCCCGTGAGGGCCCGGCGGACCCTAAGGGATCCCGGAATCCCCAGGTCCGCAGGCTTGATTCGGCGTCTGGCTTCCACCATAAATTGGCTGTACTCGCCGTCGGGGCATTTGAGAGTGACGGCGGCTGACCTAGGCGGCCTCAGCTTTACCTGACTCCCCTTCTTAGCCCCCGGAGTGGGCTGGGGAGGGGGTTAGTGGGAGGGAGGGTATCTCTCTTATCTTCCTTCTTCCTTTTCTCCCTCTCCTTCCTGCTCAGCACCTTGGTCCATTCTTCATTCTGCCCCTCCTTCGGCTGGAACCTGTTGGTGGTGGGTCCTCTTGTAGGTCCCACCTTCTTCTCCTCTCCTCCGGTCACCTGCGCATAGGACTTCTTTCCTTGGATGGGAGGGATCCCCAGTCCCTGTGTCGCAGTGTCCGGTATGATCCCTTCCGCCCCCCGGATGGCAGCCACTTGTCTCCTTTTCTCCCTCTGCCTCTTCCTTTGCTCCTTCTTCTTTTGGGTTTTGGTCCACGGAATTCTGGGCTTCGGTCTTTCAGCTCCCTTCGCCCCCTTATCCCCGATCGGGTTGGCTATTCCCTCCCCCCTCGGAAGCAGGGTAGTATCGGAAGCCCCAGCCCGCGCCACTGTCCCCGAGGATCTGCCCTTTGGCCTGTCTTCCATGAGGCCCTTCCTTATTAGCGTGAGACGTTCTATCTCCTGCGTGAGGCGAGCGTGCTCCTCACTCTCCGGGTCGAAAAGCTCCCTCTCCTTCACGCACTTCTACAGCCTCCTCGTCCATTCCTGGTACAACTCCCTGGCCCCCGCATCCAGTCCACTAATTGCCAGGGAATCCTCCAGTTCCTTTCTCTGCCCCAGTACCTCCGCTCTACGGACCGGAGGCATCGGGGCAATAACCTCATCTCTCCTGAGGAAGTCGAGGTTGTCGTTATAGACTTTGACCCCGTCTCTGTCCCCCTCCATTTCCTCCACAGACGTGGAGTCCTCCGGATGGGGGATTTCACGATCTTCCTCCTCTTCCGCTTCGTTTTCCTGCGTCCGGATACTATTGTCTCCTCCCTTTCACTCGCCGAGGAGCCATCGCCCGACATCACGTCGGCGTACGTCCTTTTCTATGCTGTCGTCTGGTGAGCGGGGGCAGGGACGGAACAGCTCGCAGCCGCCCTGGCCGCACCTAGCTCCTCTTCCAGCTCCCTGTTCTTCACCTTCAGCTCTCTCAGCTCCTCCCTCAGCTCCTTCATCTCCCTCCAGAACCCGGTCGCATCTTCCTCCCCATCGTGCGCCGCGACCCTCGCTATAAGGGTCGACAGAACCGCCTCAGAGGCGGTCACGGCACGGCCCAACAGCGCCACATAGGTCCCCTTCAGGGTTTTGGACCTATGTGCCTCTAGTCGAACCACGCCGAGTGTGCGATCAACCTCCGAGGCCAGTTCCGCCGATCCAACCTCCTTCAGAAGCCCCTTTGTTGCGGGGTCTTTAAAAATCTCCTCAGCGGGGCGCTTATCGTTCAAGATACGCATCATCCTCGCACTGAGGAGGTTCTCCATCTCCCTTTCTAACTTTTTCTCCGCCACCACCTTTTCGCGGATGGCCTCCGTCTCCCTCTTCTCACGGAGTCCGACTCCAGCCCCAGTAGTGGCCTTCCTTCCCCTGAAGTCCCTTGGCCTGATCTGAGCGCTGGCGCGCTTCCTTGCCTCCCTCTCGATTGAGGAACATGAGCCCTCGCTGGACTCCCCCTTCTTTCTTTTTTCAGACTCAAAATTTGATGTACCCCCCCCTCCCGGCCGTCACAGCATCACCAGCAGTGCTGATGGTGGCCGTGTCAGCCTTTGTTGCCGTTTCTCCATCTGGCTCGGGTCCTTCGTATCCACAGTGGTCGTGGGTTTCTTCTGGAATTTCCCCGTTTTAGGATCCCTCTCCCTGTCGTTGACTCGAACTCGGATTCTGGAGTTCTGACTTAAGACGACATCAGATAGGACCACCGGTTTACTGGTGGTCCTCTTTTCCCCCCTACTCGCGTTCGCGCTCGCGCAACCCCCCTCAGTCCGGGTACCCTTCTTATTACTAAGAGGGCCCGGTCTGTTGAGTCTACGCGTCGGGGTTGAGGTCTCAGTCCCTATCCCTTTGGCCATCTCCTTTCCCTCGTTGGGCCCGGTCTCCACCTTCCTCACTCCCTCCTCGGCAGGAGGTGTGCTTCCCGTCACTAGACGGGGGTTCAACTCCCCCGTTGGGTGGCCACTCCCTGCTCCGGGAGCTCACCAGACGAGTCGCCCGGTACAGACCGTCCTTCCGGCAGATGTTGGCCAGGGTTCGTTCCTCGGTGCGCGGCTACCCTTTCTTCAGACCCGTAGGGTCCGCACTACACACTCCCCGGCGGGAGCGGTCTCTCCGGCGTGCACATTCGGAGGAGGACCCGTAATAATCAGGCTCCACGTCGGACTGCGGATCGTAACTCGCGCTACTCCCGCTTGTGTCTCGACTCCTGCTCCATATAACGAAGCATACCTGAGAAGATGGCCTGTCGTCAGTTGACGACGTGCTAGGGGTTAGGATCATTCCCCCACAACGACGCTTCGCGGTAGTCATATCCGCACAGGAGCCCGCGGTAAACTCCTGTGCCTACCCGTCGCTCGATGACGATGTAAGGAGGGCCGGGACTACCCACATCCTTACGCCGGTTCCCAGTTCCGAAACCTGGGACGTTTTTTGCCAATGTCGTCATTATAAGTCCATCCAGTGTCGGGTTGTTACAAGCCCGACCCACTCAGGTTTGAATTCGGGGTTTTCCTTTCCCTAGATCGGCTGCCTTCACCAGGCTAACGAGCCCGCTCTGCCCGCGCTGTAGAGACCTTTGGACCGCACGGGTGCAACCCTCCAGTCCTTCGGTAAAACCTGGAGGCAGCTGCCTCTCCAGGAGTGTTATGACGCTCTTAGTCTGGTCCCTCCGTACAGGCCACCCGGCATGGTAGAACCTGCCAGGGGTCGAAACCTCTGCCGGTACAGCCCCGTACATCATCGGGACACGCAAGCTCCCCCACCACGGCAAGATGGCGTCCACGGAGGAGTTCCCTCCCCCCCCTCCCTCTCTTCTCCAAACGGCAAAAAACTGCATTTCTTACAAAATTATTTTTTTTTCACTGACGATGCAATAAAAAATCTGAAAAAATTTGAGTATTTACAAAATATGTATACAATCTCATAAAAAACTTTTTAAGGCTTGAGAACCTCATTTCTTAACATAAAAAAATTCGCAATAGCTTTTAAATCGTCATATCTTCAATACGTAAGGAGGTTCAAGCACAATTCCTTCTGGGTTTTGCATATTTTGGCGTAACATATATTCTCAAATTTTTTCAGATTTTTTGGAGTGCTAGGCCACATCTAGAATGGCGAAAAACCTTATTTCTTGCGATTTTTCGGCCATTTACGTCCTTAAAAGTATTCGTAGATATTTTAATTGTCTCTGCAATTATAGCATTGTTTATTTTTTAATAATATGTATAATAACTGATGTATTTTGATACATTTTCTAATTCTTTTAACGAAAAAACTGTATTTTTTTTAACAAAAACACAGTATTACTTGATTTTTAGGTTATTCTTTTTCATTCTTTTAATATAATTTTTCACTTATTATTAACAAAATGTAATTGAAAATATTGAACTTTGAGGAATTAAGAACATGAATATTTAATATGTATTCTGAATATGTGTGAATCATAAAACTATTGATTTATTGTATCTTAATATTTTATAATGTGTGTTATAAAATAAGTGTTAAATAGAATGTAAATCGAAATTATTATAAACTTTAATGCATGTCCAATAGAAATTATTATTGAATAACTAACCTTCGTAAATAGGACCGAAAAGTTTAGGTAAAAACGTGTATATATGTTGTGTGTGTGAAAATCGGCATCTTATTTCCAGCGATTTGTGTCAGATGCCGTCCACATGCTACGTCCACTTAGGACTTCAGACGCTACAAACCTAATTTTATCTATGTTACTTCTTACATTCGAAACACATGTGGAACGCGTGACGGGGTATATCTCGTAAGCGTTCAGAGGGAACACAGCTTCGCTCATGTAGTGGTGCAAATGCGTCGGAGTTCGTCTGCGGCTCCTGACTCCCCTTAACGGTCAGAGCTGCTTTCCGAGTTTAAAGTCTGCGATATATTACTTTTGTATTGCAATTTGCAATATTAAAACAATTTATATTATAAAAATTAATAAACAAAGCTTTAATTATTTATTGAAATACATAACATGTTAGTTTAACTCACTTAGTTTAAACAATTTAGTAGTCATTTTAATTTTGGTGTATAGAATTAAAATATTTTTTACTGAAAGAATTCCTCTGAAGTGCTTACTGAAACAAACTTATAAATGTTATGTACAGTACAAGCCCAACACTGTTGGTATTTTTGGCATTAAGCGTTACTGCTGCAACTGTGCCAATGGAAACAGAACCGTAGGTTGCTGTTCACATTTAGCCACTCTTATTTATTATTTATCACACGCTAGATATTTATCGAAAATCATACGACCAGCAGAAATGTAAACAAATCTATTTGATTTTAAGGAAGTTGTTCCAATAATTCAAGAAAACAGTGATGACGAAGATTAGTTATTCAATAATAATTTCTATTGGACATGCATTAAAATTTATAATAATTTCGATTTACATTCTATTTAACACTAATTTTATAACACTGCGACCGCTCCTCTCGCGGAAGAAGCGGGCAAAATTCGCGGCGACCTGTCAGCCGCTCTCCGTCGTTTCCCAAAATTCCACCAAACGAAAGTTGGGCGCCAGGCACGGTGATCGTGCCCACCAACGCGAACAATAAGCGGCGACGGGGCGACACGGTCGCCTACGAACCCGACAGCTCCGGTAATTTTTAGTCGGAGTTGGGGGTGGATCTTTCTTGGGGTTGGGAGAGGGAACCAGGAGGGTAACGAAATTGACCGACACGGCAAGACTTCGAACAAGGCAACGTATATTTTCGTCCGTGCGACCACGGCTCTACAATCTATCGACACTCAGCGCTATTTCCTCGGTATCCACGATAGCACGCGCACCGCGGACAAAATTTTAACAAACAACTCCCGACGGAGAGACAGCGACCTCGGCTTGGCCTCTCGATACACGACCCGCGATTTCGATCGCGACCGACACCTGCTCTTGAGAGAGAGACGCCGGCTTCCCGCGTTCCGCGGAAAACCCCCACACGGCTTCGGCAACCGATACCTAACGCAAGATTTTTCAAAGGCCAACAGCCGATGACCGGTCTCGCCGCGCAAGCGGTTCACTCGGACCCTGGGGTAATTAGAGCAAGATACTCTTACAAATTCGTATGCCGGCGGCAGCCTCCTTCCGGGACGTCACACTCCTCCGCTTAATCGCTCCACTCGTTCGCTCCGCTCGCTCTCCTCCTCGCCTACTGCACTCTCGCTTTCTCTCTCTCTCTCTCTCTCTCTCTCTCTCTCTCTCTCTCTCTCTCTCTATGTCTGTCTGTTTGTCCCACCGCTGCACTGGTCCGAGCCCACGACACCGGTCCGGACGCGACAACGAACGCGCTATCCGCGGTATGCTCACTTTCTCGGCGCGGGTCACGGTACGCTCGATGACAGTACTCCCACGACACCCAAAACAAATGCGGTAATTCGGAACGCTAGCCCCGATATCTGGCTCGATAACTCGGAAAAAGTCTCTTTGTCGATACACCCAAAAAATAACTCGGTCGCTCGCTTTCGCGTCTTCGCCAGGAGTGGATCCTTTTCTTCCGAGAGACCCCGAGAGACGTAGCTCCGGTTGCTCCTTCCCTGCTCCAATTTTTTCCTTCCGGGATCACGTGATGTCGAGATGTTGCTCTATATTTGCCTTTCTTTCGACGAGCATCTTCCGCGTGATCCAGGCTCCTCGTTCTTGGGTGTCGTGTCCTAGTTTGTTGTCGTTGCTGTCGACAACCCACAAAAATAAATCGACAGCGGTGCGAGATTAACGGCACAATCATTCGAAAAACTAAATTATGATCGGGACAACGACATCATCTAAGAGGTCTCTCGGATTCTTCCGGCGGCTCCTTAGGTCCTCCACTCTTTCCGCCTTCGGCCCGATTTCCCTTGTCCATGGTTCTTACCGGTCGGAGGCTACCCACGGCGATGAGGCACACCAGTTCGGGACGCGGGAGCATCACTAAAAAAAAAAGGCGATCTCGCACTCCTCGGTGCGAGATAGTTCGTTAACGCCAAGCGCTACATCCGCGACAATATCTCAATTTTACGCAGCTCGCCTCGCGGTTGCGGGCAAGCACGATGCTCCCCGCACCCCCTCGGATTCCCTCCGCCTCTTGTGACGGGCGACCTCAAAATCGCCACGTCACAATACATTATAAAATATTAAGATACAATAAATCAATAGTTTTATGATTCACACATATTCAGAATACATATTAAATATTCATGTTCTTAATTCCTCAAAGTTCAATATTTTCAATTCCATTTTGTTAATAATAAATGAAAAATTGTATTAAAAGAATGAAAAAGAATAACTTAAAAATCAAGTAATACTGTGTTTTTGTTAAAAAAAAATATCGTTTTTTCGTTAAAAAAAATTAAAAAACGTATCAAAATACATCAATTATTGTACGTATTACTAAGAAATAAATAATACTATAATTGTAGAGACAATTAAAATATCTACGAATACTTTTAAGGACGTAAATGGCCGAAAAATCGCCAAAAATAAGGTTTTTCGCCATTCTAGATGTGGCCTAGCACTCCAAAAAATCTGAAAAATTTGAGAATATATATTACACCAAAACATGCAAAACCCAGGAGGAATTGTGCTTGAATCTTCTTACGTATTGAAAATATGACGATTTTAAATATTTGCGAATTTTTTATGTTAAGAAACGAGGTTTTCAGGCCCTAAAAAAAATTTGTACGAATTTGTATATATATTTTGTAGATACTCAAATTTTTTCAGATTTCTTATTGCATCGTCAGTGAAAAAAAATAATTTTGTAAAAAAGGCGGTTTTTTGCCGTTTGGAGCAGAAAGGGAGGAGGGAGGAGGGAATTAAAGCGTAGACAATTTTTTTTCTATATACACTCAAACACAAAAAACCCGGCACACTAAAAATTTGGGAAGAAATTACAAAATTTCAAATGATCATAACTTGGTAAATAATGAAGATACAAATATGCGCAGAAATGCAAAATGAAGCTTGAAACGTCCTCTTTAAGAATATCTGAACGGCAATTATGCTCGGCCATTTTTTTCAAAATGGCGGATGATAAAGTGAGAGGATGCAAAATTGATAATCAAAGGTCCGTGTTTGCGTGTTTGGTACAAGGTGTGCATCAGGTATCGCAGCGTAATGGGACCAGATGCACATAAAAGTATAGAGTGTTATCTTTAAAATGCTACTTTACCGAGCCGATGTGATCATTTTCACTGAGTTGTTCCAAATTTTGCTAAAAATGCGGTTTTCTTGTTAAATTTGCATAATTCAGTGAATAAGTATCGCATCAAGCTCTATAACGAAGTATTTTAAAGAAAACATTCTATACTTTTAGGTACTTTTCGTCCCATTGAGCTGCGACACTTACTTTGCTCCATGCGCCGTCGCACGCTCGAACCTTTTTTAGCAACTTTTCATGTTCTCCTTTTTATCACCCGCCATTTTGAAAAAATATCGTTGCGCACAATTTCGATAGAGTCTTTCGAAAAGTACGGTTCAAAGCTTTCAAACCGTTTTTGAAATTTGCTGCTAGGATATTTAGGTGTCGAGATTTAATTTCGAATTTGCAACAAATGTCGATTCAGCGAGGCTTAAGGGGCTAAGAGGCTCTGCGGTTCGTTTGGCTCTTTCATAATTTCAATAGCCGCGTTCATGTTTCTCTATACAATAATTTACACAATTTTGCGAATTGGAAATTTAATTTTATCAAAAGTTATCATTCTTTACCCTTCCAGTTACGCATGATCACTGTGGTATACACTTTAGTTCGCGAAGCTGTCCCTAGCTCTCTACCTTCTCCGTACGATTGGCCATTATGGTACACAGCTTGAATATGCTGTTCAGGATCGCGCCTGAGTTCGCGGTGACCCGGCGCGGGGATGCCGAGTCGCTGGACGCCACCTGAACGTCGAAATTCCCTGGCGCTCCTAGTCCACGGAGCCGCCGCGACGCGGCGATCTGGGTTGTCGCGCGCGCGAGCCCCTCGGCTCGCACGCGAGTTCGAGCTGCCCAGGGCATATAAGAGTGCCCGCGGAGACGATCAGAGATTGCCTTCGTACAGCTTTTGGCCTTCGTACGGTCCACGCCGATAGTGGCACTATCTCTTGTACGCTGGACTTCGCGAGTTTGTCAGTACGCCGGCTTACGTTCTGGCTTGACTGAGATTCTGTCGGTGCGCCGGGCTTTAACGCCTGGCTTGACTGGATTTTTCTTAAATGTATGTGCCAAGACAATAAACAAAGACAAACAATTTTCCTTTCCGAACGTGTTCACTCCGATAAGCGCTGCCTCGTGCGACTTTTCTTTTCCGTGATCTTTTCCTTTCGAGGCGCGTTGCTTCGTGCAACTTCATCAATTTAAACCATAATTGATTGTTTCGCATCGAAATTATTGCGTCGATTATGGCGACGATAAATCCTGAAAAGGCTGCTCAAGTTATTGCTTTAATTGAAGATGGCAGAAGTCGAAGGTACGTTGCTCAGGCACTTGATTTGTCAGTGTCAACTGTGCAACGTGCTTATGCCAGGTACTTACAAACCAATTCTTTCCATAGAAGGCCTGGTTCGGGACGTCCTCGATGTACCAATTACAATGATGACCGATTTATTGTTTCAAATTCGTTAAGAGACAGACATCGAACATCTGTTCAAATTAGAAACAATTTAAGGGATGTCCGCAACATTAATGTATCCGTTAACACCGTTCGGAGAAGATTAAAGGAACAAAATCTGCTTTCGCGCAGGCCAGCAGCTGTACCTTTGCTTAAATGTCACCATCGCGTAGCTCGACTCAATTTTGCAGTTGAGCATAGAGACTGGACTTACGCAGACTGGAGCAAAATACTCTTTAGCGATGAATCTCGTTTTTGTGTCTATTCTCCAGATGGACGAGAACGAGTTTATGTCGCGGTGGAGAACGATTTGCAGACTGTACGGTAAATGAGAGGCATAGCTACAATGGAGGCTCTGTAATGATTTGGGCAGGAATTTCAGCTAATGCTCATACAGATCTGCACTTTTTTGACAAGAATATGAACGCAGATGTATACGTGGAAGACATACTCATTCCGTATGTTGTTCCGTACGCACCCTTCATCGGAGAGAACTTCTTGTTTATGCAAGACAATGCTCGACCACACACTGCGAGAAGAATGCTTGATTTCTTCGATGAAGTTGGCATAAATCGACTCGATTAGCCAGCAAATAGTCCAGATTTAAATCCAATCGAACACTTATGGGACAACCTCGGCAGGAAAGTACGAAATCACGTACCTGCTCCTCAGTCACTGCGAGAACTGCGAATAATTCTCGAAAACGAATGGAATACAATTACGCAGGATGAAATTAAAAGACTAATAAGGAGTATGCCTGATCGTATGAATAAGGTAATACGCGCACGAGGCAGTCATACCCACTATTAGTACACACACACCACACACACAGCAGAGAGGGTTTGGAGTCATTAATTACTGCAGGAGTGACGAACTGCGGGGTCCTTATCTCTGCTGTAACACCACACACACACACACACACACACACCACACACACACACCACAAGGAGGGTGTGAAATCTTTAAATACTGTGGAGCTGACGAACCACAGGGTCCTTATCCTTGTGGTATACAAACAACACACATACACACACTACATACAATGGGACTTTTCCTACCAGTAAAACTCCATGCGGTTTATATTGGGAAGACTTACAACCATAATTTGAGCTAATGACAGCGGTATCTTAAAACGCAATTCATCTTTATTACGTAATATCGATTACGCAAAATGAAGAACTTAAATTGAATTTTACTTTCATTTCCATGGCTTTCAAAATAATAAATGCAAATCATTGAATATATTGTGCAGGTTATGTAAATTATTATATAGAGAAACATGAACACAGCTATTGAAATTATAAAAGAGCCAAACGAACCGCAGAGCCTCTTAGCCCCTTAAGCCTCACTGAATCGACATTTGTTGCAAATTCGAAATTAAATGCCTCGACACCTAAATATCCTAGCAGCAAATTTCAAAAACGGTTTGAAAGCTTTGAAACCGTACTTTTCGAAAGATCTATCGAAATTGTGCGCAACGATATTTTTTCAAAATGGCGGGTGATAAAAAGGAGAACATGAAAAGTTGCTAAAAAAAGGTTCGAGCGTGCGACGGCGCATGGAGCAAAGTAAGTGTCGCAGCTCAATGGGACGAAAAGTACCTAAAAGTATAGAATGTTTTCTTTAAAATACTTCGTTATAGAGCTTGATGCGATACTTATTCACTAAATTATGCAAATTTAACAAGAAAACCGCATTTTTAGCAAAATTTGGAACAACTCAGTGAAAAATGATCACATCGAGCTCGGTAAAGTAGCATTTTAAAGATAACACTCTATACTTTCATGTGCATTTGGTCCCATTACGCTGCGATACCTGATGCACACCATGCACCATCGCAAACACGGACCTTTGATTATCAATTTTGCATCCTCTCACTTTATCATCCGCCATTTTGAAAAAAATGGCCGAGCATAATTGCCATTCAGATATTCTTAAAGAGGACGTTTCAAGCTTCATTTTGCATTTCTGCGCATATTTGTATCTTCATTATTTACCAAGTTATGATCATTTGAAATTTTATAATTTTTTCCCAAATTTTTAGTGTACCGGGTTTTTTGCGTTTGAGTGTATATAGAAAAAATAAACATTCTCTTACCGTCAGGTATGAAATATTTAATTGAAAGAGTAAGCGTTAAGTTTGAGGTAATGGATAGAGCATATGTCATTAGAAAGCAATTTCCATTGTCTTTAAGTTATGGAATTACTATTCATAAAAGTCAAGGACTGAGTCTACAAAATGCTATCATGGATATAGGTAACTTTGTATTTAGTTGTAGACAAGTTTATGTAACATTATCACGAGTAATATATATAAAGAGATTATATTTGATTAACTATGACCCTTCATCAATAAAAGCTAATAAAGAAGCTGTTATTGAATATAATCGATTAAGAAAGACATATAAAGCAGAGGCAGTAATGATTACTTTTTCAAAAAAGCGTCATCGTAAAATAAAAGATATCTTATGGACATTACCAAACGTTTTTTCTCTGTTCAAGAAACTCATAAAGAAACACCACTCACAGCATGGGTCATAAATGGTTTTCAGAATACAGATAAAGTTTTGTGTTATGCAAATGCAGTATTGCAATGTTTGTTACATTTAGATGATATTAGAAAACAATTGTTCATTTCTGATAAGCTAAATGTTTTAGGTAAATTAGCGCATCGATATGAAAATGGGTTTGCTAAACTGAGTACATACGGAATACGACAATATTTAGGAGACTATTTTTCCAGTAATGAAAAACGAGATGCATATGAATTTTTTAAAGTTCTTTGCGCAAAATATGATTATATAAGAAATTTATTGGGTATAAGATAAATACTACAAGTCGATATAAATCTTGTAATAGTATAAAATGTATTACAAATAATACACAATTATTTCAATTCCTATTAATGATTTGAAAAAAAAAGTTATAAGCTTCAAGATTTGATTAATGTTACGTTCTCACATTGGTATCAATTGCTTAATGGATCATGTGAACAATGTCCAGGAAACGATATGTTATTTAAAAATGAATCAATATTGACATAAAAAATAATTTTTATACGTATAATATTATTTTCATTACAGGGTGATAAATTGATGAAAATACCTACAATTAATATATGCGCTGTCCCAACAACTAAAGTATTAATAGCTGGCCAATTTTATAAAGTTATGAATGCCATATTTCATCATGGATCAAGTATTGGTAATGGTAATTATACAAGTATTTGTAGAAAAGGGACTTCTAATGTATGGGTCGAAGCTGATGATATGCAAATTAATAAAAGAGAATGGCCAAGAGATGCTAGAAACCTTTATATACTTTTTTTAAGGAAAACTGATAAATAATAAGTAATACATACAAATAATAAAATATATAGATAATAATATGTTTTGTAACAACATCAGTAAAAAAGACCGTCAGATAATATATGCCAAGAAATACGACGGAGGTGGTGGTGGGACCTCATCTCTTTAATAATAATAATAATAATAAATAAATATATCTACATATAAACGTAAATATATACACACACATACACCCATATTTGTAAAAAAAGATGTGAAATCCAAACAAAATTACTTTTTAAAAAAAAAAAGTAAAAAAGGCGCCAAGTACATGTGTCCCAGCGTTTGTTCCATATAAAGATCTGAATAAAAACACAGATTTTTTAAAAAATTGTTTTTAATATTACAAAGAAATAAAGACAAAGATAATAGTTCTCGGATATATAATTAACCGTTCCATGTAGAAAATCCCGTAAAAGACTAATTTCTAAAAACAGATTCCAAAAGAACGTTACAAAAAATAAAGACAAAGATAATTATTATAGAATATTATGGAATGTTATATTTTAACTTGCCAAAAACTGCATAAAAAAATGTTCAGGAAAAATTATTAATACGTTCATACAAAAAAGTTACTTTTTAATATCTTATAACAAAAATAATGAAATAAGAAAATTGCGCCAATTGGTAATGTAAAAGTATGTTACATAAAACATAACAAATGATGAAGCAAAAAAAAACTAATAGAGTAAAAAGTTTCTAGAATTAAAACATTTGCGTCTTATAACCAAGAATAAAGAAATTATTATATTATACAAAGAATATAAAAAAGAATCTTAAAAAAGTCATATTTGATGACATTACAAAAAATATCTATTGACTAAAACTTAAAAAATGTAAAAATTAAAATTAAAAACATAAAATAATTTAAAAAATTGATAAATGATCAAATAATAAATAACAAATGAAATAAACAGAATAATAAATATAATAAACATAATAAAAAAATGAAAACTAAAATTAAGATTTAGATAAAAACACTTGGCGTGCCCTTGTATACGTGCTCAGGATGCATCAGAACAAAAGTCGTAATAAATTGTACATTTCAATCTTCCAGTAATATAATATAATATTAAATTAATATTATATTTTTATATATACAAGGGCACGCCAAGTATTTTTGTCTAAATCTTAATTTTAGTTTTCATTTTTTTATTATGTTTATTATATTTATTATTCTGTTTATTTCATTTGTTATTTATTATTTGATCATTTATCAATTTTTTAAATTATTTTATATTTTTAATTTTAGTTTTTACATTTTTTAAGTTTTAGTCAATAGACACTTTTTGTAATGTCATCAAATATGACTTTTTTAAGATTCCTTTTTATATTCTTTGTATAATATAATAATTTCTTTATTCTTGGTTATAAGACGCAAATGTTTTAATTCTAGAAACTTTTTACTCTATTAGTTTTTTTTGCTTTATCATTTTTTATGTTTTATGTAACATACTTTTGCATTACCAACTGGCGCAATTTTTTTATTTCGTTATTTTTGTTATAAGGTATTAAAACGTAACTTTTTTGCATGAACGTATTAATAATTTTTCCTGAACATTTTTTATGCAAGTATACAGTTTTTGGCAAGTTAAAATATAACATTCCATAATATTCTATAATAATTACCTTTGTCTTTATTTTTTTGTAACGTTCTTTTGGAATTTGTTTTTAGAAATTAGTCCTTTACGGTATTTTCTATATGGTACGGTTAATTATATATCCGAAAACTATTATCTTCGTCTTTATTTCTCTGTAATATTAAAAACAACTTTTAAAAACTCAGTGTTTTTTATACGGATTTTTTTGCGGAACAAACGTTGGGACGCGTGTACTTGCCCCCTTTTTTTACTTCTTTTTTAAAAGTAAGTTTGTTTGGATTAAAATTACCAGAACGAAAGCGAGCGAACCATTTCCGCGCAGCAGATTTTGATAAAGTACCTTCACCGTACACAGCACAAATTTTTTCACAAGCCTGCGCAGCGTTCTTCCCTTTGTCGTAATAATATTGCAAAATATAGCGCAATTTTTCATTACTTTTCTCCATTTTCAAACGCAAACAACTTTCCAACCACTGCACCAATTTCGATGTTTATACACTCAAAGTAACGTTCGAAGTGTCACCTTTCCAACGAGCGTTTAGTGGTGTCGCTGCGATCTGTGTTTCCTGAGTTATTTGCAATTGACGCCATCTACCGGGGAAAACGCCACGAACTTTTTCCCAGATCCAATATATGCGGTTTTGATTTTGTCAACTTAGATTTATATTTTCTCTTATGCCTTATATTTATTCATTTATTTATATTCTATTTATTTATATATTTATTCATATTCATTTATATTATTTATTTAAATTTTGAACTTGAACAGCAAAAAATTTATTAATGTTTGAAACGTTAATCTTAATGTCCAGAAAATTTATATAATTAATATCCTTGAAAGTTTATAATAAACCTTCGTAAAAATCTTACTAGGTGCGCAACTACCTCCCCGATGTGGTGCCACCTTGACGTGGTGGGGAGACTCAAGCGATCTGTCGACCCATCTGGGCAGTACCTCCGGTCCAACCGGAGGGAGGGCCGGATAGGGAGGATCGCTTGCTAAGAGCACCTCGGGCTCAGGAAAGGGTGGGTTTCGGGGGGAAGGAAGAGGGGGACGTCAGGGGCCAGGGTGTTTCGGCATCCTGGTACGGGAAATCCAGGTGAACCCCGGCGTATCCTAGCTGCACCGTAACTTTAGGTCATGTCTCTGGGGCCGGAGGTCTTGCCTTAATTGGCTGGACTGTGAGGCGGGTCCTCTATAAAAAAAAACACTCCGTAATCCTACGGTGAGGTGTTCCACGCCAAGGGGATGAATGGCAGGTGCGAGACCTGTCGCTAGTGGACCCTCACCCGTGCGAACCTAGCGTACCGAAGGGACACGCTAGCCTTATCCCAGATAATGCGGGGGTCTACCCGGGATCGATGACCACTTCCTGCCGCACTCGTGGGACCAGTATGAAGGATCCAATTTTTAAAAAACTAAACGCCGAACCTTCGGGCTCAGAGTTTTCGGGCTCATTGACCCTAAGAGACGGATGTAGCAATCCGTCCATGGGCACACCATCCGCAGCTGCGGATGATTTTTCAGATAAGGACGTGGTGTTTTTGTGGGTGGGCTTGCATCAGGGTGCAAACGCTCTGTCTTCCTCCCCCAGGAAGACGAGAGCAGCGGACCTCGGTGGGCTAGCCACTGAGGGGTCGCTAGAGGACTGTCCACCCTGGTCCATGAGGACCAGAAGCACGGCCCTGACTGCGGGGATGGTGAGGTGAGCCCTCAAAGTAGACATAGGGAGGTCACCCAACGAGGGACTAACCCCGGTAATACATCACCGGTAGAGACATCCCTACCGGGGGATAATTTTGGTGAGCCTCCAGGTAATAAGAGGCGGCCACCCAACGAGGGACCACTTTCCTCGGGCTCGGGACATAGCGTCCGGTCCCGAAGCCCGAGGAACAGGGAAAGGGGCCCCACATTCAAGGAGCCCAAGAGTAGGGCTAATAAGAAGACCACCACTGGCAAACCAGTGCTGGTCTCCGATGTTTGTTTGTCGCAGGGGTCCATGTATCCGGTGGTGAGCCTTGGCAGAAAGGTAACTAGAGCCAGGAATGCCAATGGAGGAGGGACCACAATCACAGCCATCAGGACTGTGACAAAAAGAGCTAGAAAAGGGACGCTGAGCAGCGGGAGTTCCAGCCCGAAGGTGGTGGAACCCAGGGGAGAACCCAGGCAGGTACATGAACTGGTGCCGGTAAAGAGGTCTAGGGGTAGGCCGCCCACAACCTTTCAAGTGAGCATCAGAGAGAGAAAAGAGAGAGAGAGAGAGAGGAAGGAGAGGAGAGAGAGGAAGCTTGAGGAACTGGAGCGGGAAGTTGAGGACCTCCTCAGCAGGGGCCTTCTCCGTACGAAGAGGGATAAGCGCCCTGCTGAGGAAGTCTTCAAGGACCCCGCGTCCAGGGCCTTGCTCCGCGAAGCTGGTGTGCCAGAGTTGGCCTCCGAGGTGGGACGCGCACTCGGCCCGGTACGATTAATGGCACGAAGGTCCAGAACGCTAAAAGCGACCTTCGTGTCGCTGTTGAACCGAGCCACTTCGACTTCGGAGGCTGCTCTGGCGACCTTGATTGCGAGGGTGGCTGCGCAAGAGCAGCGCGAGGACCTCCTTCCTGAGGTGCAGCAGGAGATGGGGGGTTCCGAGAGGAGCTTAGGAGTATGAGGGTGGAGAACTGGCGGCTCCAAGAGGAGCTTGCGGCCAGGGAGGCCGCCGCCGGTGCCACCTTCGTGCCCGCACTCCTGTCTCCCGGCGGCCTCAGGGAGAGGTCCTATGCACAAGTTGCAGGAGGGTCATCCGAGGAAGGACCGTCACCGGTGATAGGACCATCACCAGCCAAGGTCCAAAGGACAAGGACGAAAAGGAGGATGAAGAAGAGGAGCTGGGTTATGGTGGACTCGTCCTCTACGTCCTCGGAGGAAGAAAAGAGGAGGAGGAAGGTTGAAGTAGGCCCTAAAATCTACGATGACAACCTGGATGACGGTATTGATCCCCCCACCAGTACACAGGCCGGAAATCCAGGGAGTGAGGAAAGTCCTGGACGACTCCGTGGCTGCCATGGGGTTTCCCGAGCATAGGAGGGCGGAGTATGATCGCTTGATAAGCAAAATGCTCCGCATTGTGGATGCGGTGGTAGCGCTCATGGCGGAGGGAGTCTCTGGGGCCCAGAAGCAGGCCCCAGTCCAGGACCTGAACACCGCTCCAGGATCGAAGGCTTCCCTTGCCACCACCCGGGGGCCTCAACCTGTGGGACAGGACTGGGCCGTGGAGGTAAGGGGAAGTCACAAGCCAAGAGGGAGCAGAAGAAAAGGAAGAAAGAAAGGGACAGGAAGGCACTGCTGGAGCTGAGATGGCACCAGCAGCAACAGCTTGAGCTCGTCGCCGGGAAGCAGGCTCAGACATCAGGCCAAAAGGGACCCTTGGTTAGTCCAGCAATGACGACAGCTCAACCTGCAGCAGGGGACCGGAAGATGGGAAAGGAGAAGGCCAGGACACCCGACCAGAGGAAGACGGGACTGTATCCGATGAAGAAGGGCCTGATCAAGGCCCTTGATGGGACCCAATAATCGAGTACAGCCCCGCAGGAGGAGCAATGATCAGAGGTCATAGGAAGGAAGGAGAAAAAGAGGACCAAGGAAGAGGAGAAGAGGAAAAATGGACTATCACCTCCACCCCCCTCTCCTCCAAAGGGCAAAGGGCCCAAGAATAAAGCAGGTTCGATGGCACGGCCGGTTAAACCGAAGCCGCCAAAATCCGCGATCGTCACCGTGACATGCCCACCGGAGAAGTACCATGAATTCATGGTAGAGGCCAGGCGCTTCATTAAGCCGACGGACCTGGGAATCGAGGGTTCCCTACGGGTCCGTCAGGCACTGAATAGGGTCTTGCTTATTGAGGTGCCTGGCTTCAACTCGGGTGCGGCTGCCGACCGGCTAGCAGAGGAACTCGGCAAGTTGGCGGCAAGCAGGGGCTTCGGTTACAGGGTTACAAAGACCGGTCAAAGTCGCAACGTTGCGAATGACCGGCCTGGATCTTACAATCGGAGCCGATGAGGTGGCGGCCGCGGTGTCCCTCGCTCGGGGGTGCACGTCCGCGGATGTTTCTATGGGTGAGCTGAATCTTTCCCAGCAGGGGACGGCCACAATCGTGATGCGGTGCCCGCTGGCGGCGGCTGCTAAAGTCGCTGCCGCGGAGCGGGTCCAAGTGGGCTAGACCCGCGCCAGGGTGACGGCGCTGCCTGCTCGCGCGTCGGTTTGCTACAAATGTTTGGAGCGAGGCCATGTGCGCGAGCGCCGTCGACCGCAGCGATTTATGCTATTGCTGCGGTAACCCCGGCCACCGCGCCAAGGGCTGCAAGGCGGCGGTGCACTGTGCGATGTGCGCCGAGGCGAGCCTGCCATCGCATCACAAGCTTGGTAGACAGGCCTGTAAACCACCTGGTAGCAGGAAATCAAAAGGGGGTTGAAGGAAGGGAAAGGATCAGGGCCGGAAGAAGAACACCCCGGTCCCTCCCACCGGTGAAAGAAGCCACAGCAGAGGAAGGAGACAAGGCCCGAGCTCCTAAACCACCGGTGAAAGAAGCCACAGCAGAGGAAGGAGACAAGGCCCGAGCTCCTAAACCCTGTGGCGACAACGGGGAGGACCTGATACAAGGAAGAGGGGAGGTCAGGCTGACCTCTCCTCCTACGAGGGAGGGAGATGGGGGCGACATGCTGACGGGTGTCATCAGTCCCATCCAAAGCATCCTTGAGGAGGTGGAAATATAGCCACAACCCCAGAGGGTGATGAGGAAAAGAGGGGCGACGGACGAGGCCGCCCTTCCGACGAGGGACCAGGAGGAGGGGATCTCATCGGAGAAGAAAAGGACGGAAAAGGTGAGGAGGGTGGAACCTACATCACCCCCAACAAACGTAGCCGTCGAAGAGGAGCCGGTGGGCGTGCCACACTCGGCTCCTCAAATAGATGTCCCCCACTCCTACTCCCGAGAGGAGGGGGATATACAGGTAGGGACCTCCCGTACCTCCAGCTCCGCAGAGGAATCCGATGCAGACGGCAACAACACCATTATAGCTGAAACCACCTCCGAGAATGAGACCATATTGGACTTTACTCCGGTAGGTTCCTCCCCGCGGGTGGTGGATGAAGACCGCCCGGAGGAAGCGTAGAAGGCCTGCCCTTCACGCTCCTCCGGGTACTTCAGGCGAACCTCGGCACCGGCACTCAGGCCTAGAACCTGTAGGCTCATAGGTTAATGGAAATGGGTGCCGGGCTGGGAGTGGCCATCGAGCCGCACTATATCCCGGTCAGCAATCCTTGCTGGTTCGGGAGCCGGAACGGTTTGGTGACTGTGGTGGCTTGCCCCGCAACGGGTCTCCCCTCCTGTACACTCAGGAAAAGGGGAGACTCGTATGTGGCTGTCGACTAGGGGCCCATCACGATAGTGGGGGTTTACCTCCACCACCGTAGAAATAGGGCTGGCCTAGGCGACCTTGCCCAGATACAGGGGGTCCTCGACGGGATCGGGGACTTGGTACGACGGTGCCATCCCCGACCCGTCGTAGTGGTTGGGGATTTCAACGTCCACTCGACAGGGTGGGGTTGCAATCCCCGGTAAGGGGACTCCCGGGGCAGGGTCATTATAGATTAGGTGGCGGGATTGGGCCTCCTATTAATGAATAGGGGGTCCACTAGCACCTGGGTGCGGCTGGGAGGAATCGGTCATTGATTTGACCTCCCCCTCAGCCGCTCGAATTTTTGGGTAGTGAATGGTGGAGACGGAGAGTGAGACACTATCGGACCATAGGTACGTGGGGTGGTCTCTCCGTCTCCTCACCCCTCTACAGCGGGTGCTGGACCGTCGCGCAGAGGAGGGGAACTGTCTCCTCCCCAAGAGATGGGCCCTCGGTCGACTTGACGCGGACAAGTTCCAGGCGGCAGTCCTTGTGGCCAACTGGCATCTTGTAGAGAGGCCAGGTGAGTGGGACTTTAGCCCCCAGAAGGGGCCTAAGGAGATAGTGGGTATCGTGGCGTCGGTCTGCGACGCCGCGATGCCCAAATCCCACCCCCGTCGGCGCCGGGCCGCATACTGGCGGGCCTCCGTCCAAGCTAGGCGGGCTTACACCCGGGCCCGACGACAAGACGGGGATGCTGCAAAGGCGATAGAGGGCTACCTCCAAGCGAGGGAAGCTCTCAAAACCGCCAGTGCTGAGGGAAAAAGAGAGCCTGGGAGAAATTGGTAGACTCTCTTGATGAGGATCCGGGGGGGCGCCCATGCAAGCGGACGGTCGGGAAGATCCGTCCGTGGGCCCCTCCACCAACGGAGTCCATGGATCGCCAGGACCTTGAGGGGCTTCTAGACACCCTCTTCCCGAGGGTGGATGGAGGCCCTCCTCGGATCCCCGTCCCTGAATTAAGGGATGGGGACTGGAGGAAGGACCTAGCGGTCACGTTAGAAGAGTTCGCCAAGGCCAGGAGAAAGCTCGGGGCTAAGGGGAAAGCCCCTGGCCCCGACGGAATTCTTGGCCGGACTTGGGCTCTCGTTGGCGAAGAGAACTTGTCCGCAGCCACGCGGGAAGTGCTGAACGGATGCCTCAGGGAGGGGGTTTTCCCTCCAGAGTGGAGGCGGGCCAAATTGGTCTTCCTCCCCAAGGAGAGCAAAGTACCCGGAGGTGCGCCGGACTACAGGCCGATTTGCCTGCTGGACGAGGCGGGCAAGATGCTCGAACGCATCGTTGCAGATCGCCTCGTCCAGCATTTGTCCTCGGAGGGGCCGAATCTCCACGACCGTCAATACGGGTTCAGGCCCGGAAGGTCAACACTGGATGCGATCCTGTACAACCTGACCCGGACGGTCGTGGAAGAAGGGGCGGGGTGTTATTAGCGGTGTCCTTGGACATCGCAAATGCTTTTAGCACCCTGCCCTGGCCGGAGATAGGACGAGCCCTCGAATATCACGGGGTGCCCGTCTATCTCCGGCGTATCCTCGCGGCCTACTTCGAGGACAGGGACCTCGCTTACGCGGGGTCCCAGGCCCGCGCCGAATGGAAGGCGGTGTCCCGCAGGGGTCAGTTCTTGGCCCTCTGCTATGAGACATCACGTTTGACAGGATGCTTCGCTCTCACCTTCTCCCCGGCTGCCACGTCATTTGTTATGCGGATATACATTATGGAGGGAGGCCCGCCTCCTAGCGGAGGCGGCACTGTAGCCGGTGGTGACTACCATCAAGGGCTTGGGACTAAAGGTGGCGCCCCAAAAGACTGAAGCCGTCTATTTTCACGACGGCAGTGGAGGGGCGCCGCCGAAGTCCTAGTAGATGGAGTCCCCGTCCACGTCAGGCCGACGATAAAATCTCGGCCTGGCGTTGGACGGCCGATGGGACTTCGGGCCGCACTTCAGGCTCATAGTCCCCCGGGTCCGCAAGATAGGTTTGGCCTTGGCCAACCTGATGAAGACCCAGGGGGGCCCTGGATGGAAGGTTTGTTGCCTGTACGTGGGTGTCGTGCTCTCGGTCGTCCTTTACGGGGCGCCCCATCTCCAGGCCAGCCGCAGCAGCATCAGGCTACTGCGGCAGGCCATGAAAGCTATAGTAATGAGGGCGATCCAGGGGTACGGCACAATTTCGGCCAGGGATACGGCACAATACATGGCAGCGACCACTCTGGCTGGCTCCCCTCCCATTGAGCTCCTGGCTCATGAGAGATTTGTTCTCTATTGGAGAGTCAGGGAGCTCCACGAGGAAGGAGAGGTGGTAATGGCCAGAGACCTAGCGGCCCTAAAGTATCAGGCCAGAGTCCAGGTACTGGATTGGTGGTCGGCCATGTTGGCGGATTCCCGAAGACCTGGGCCCCGAACGGCCAAAGCCGTCCGCCCCTGTCTGCCCGGGGTGACGGACAGGAGGGGGCGGGGATCCACCTTCCATCTGACGCAGGTGCTGACGGGACATGGATGTTTCGGAAAGTATCTGCGTCGGATCGGAAAGGAGCATATCACCGACTGCCATCACTGCTCGGAGCCTGTGGACACGGCGCACCACACATTGGCTACATGCCCAGCATGGCCAGGAGCGCCGTGTCCTGGCCCGGGTAGTGAAGTGCCGAGTGGAGGATCTCTCACTCCCGCGCATGGTTCGCGCCATGTGCGGGAACGAGGAGGTATCGGGGGCGGCAGCCTCCTTCTGCCGCGACGTAATATCGCAGAAGGAAGCCGCCGAGTGGGAGCGTCGTCCTGGGATCCGCCGCAGAGAGCGGCGGAGAAGACGACGCTCCCCGGGAATGGGCAGCGGGCCCGAGGTGGCGCCGGCTGAGGAGGCACGACGGTCATCGGTACATCGAAGACCGCCTCCTCGGCCGTCTCAGGCCCGTCTTCGGACGTGCGAGGGAGGAGGTGACGGGTGTGTGTAGCTCACCCACCCGCCTCCTCTCGGCGTCGGTAGGTGTAGGAGAAGGGGGAGTGGAAGCCCGGTTGGGGCCGGTCACCACTCCCCTGCTCCCCATTGAAGGGGCGCGCGGAGGAGAGGGTGGGTGTTCCCTCCCTCCTGTAGTGTAACCAGAAGGCCAACTTGACCGGACAGCGGGTCAGGGACCGCGCTCCCAACTCCCTTTGACGGGGGGAGCGCGGTACATAGGCGGGGGGCTCTAATAATGAGCCCTGGGGCCGGAGTATCGGGGAGGGAATACGGGAGTAGTTCCCTTGACTCCCCCCACCACGGTCCGAAAGGTAGACACCCCGCAGGGGTTTTAGTCGGTAAGAGTCCGACATAACCCCCGACCCCCCCAAGGATGGGGGTATCCAGGGTAGATTTCCCTTGCGTTACCAAAAAAAAGATTCGCAACTAAGTTTCCGGCTTTCACACATGGATGGCGCTAATGACACATGTAGTCGACATACATGTCTGAAGTGTTTTTTATAGCTTGGACATCTGTTAACCTTTGGACGGCGGGATTCGGCCTCCTGTTAATGAACAGGAGGTCGGCCAGCACCTGTGTGCGGCTGAAGGGGGAGTCGGTCATCGATCTGACCTGGGCCTCCCCCTCAGCCGCTCGGATCTTCCGGGAGTGGGCGGTGGTGACCGAAGACAAGAACTTGTCTGATCACAGATACATAGTCTGGGCCCTCGGTCCCCGAATCCCTCCACAGGTGCTGGACTGCCGCCCAAGGGGGGGACCGAGCTTCCATCCCCCCGAGGTGGGCCCTCAGTCAACTGGACGCGGACATGTTTTGGGTGGCCGTCCTTGCGGCCTAGGAGAGGGATCAGGTGAGTGGGATGCTAGCCCCCTGGAGGGGGCTAGGAAGATAACGAGCATCGTGACTTCGGCCTGCGACGTCGCGATGCCCCGTTCCCACCCCCATCGTCGCCGGGCCGCTTATTGGTGGAGCGAGGCTATCACCGAGCTCCGCCAGGCCTGCATTCAGGCTAGGCGGGAATACTTCCGGGCCCGGGAGAACGACGATGATGCCGCGAGGGAAGAGGAGGGCTCAGCGAAAAAGGCCCTCACGGTCGCCATAGCCGAGGCGAAGAAGGGAGCCTGGGAGCAACTGGTGAGCTCCCTGGATGAAGACCCGTGGGGGCGCCCGTGCAAACGGACAGTCGGAAAGTTCCGTCCATGGGTGCCCCCGCCGACGGAGTCGATGGACCACCAAGACCTCGAGGGGCTCCTCGACACACTCTTCCCGAGGATGGAAGGGGGCCCCTCTCGGATCCCAGCCCCTGAGGGAGGGGATTGGAGCGAGGACCTGGAGGTCGATCCAAAGGAGCTCGCAAGGGCCAGGAAGAAGCTGGGGACCAAGGGTAAAGCCCTTGGTCCCGACGGCATTCCTGGCCGCGCCTGGGCTCTCACCTTCAGCGAAAGCAGCATGGCTGTGGCTATGAGGGATATTCTCAACGGGTGCCTGAGGGACGGAGTCTTCTCCTAGGAGTGAAGTAAGGCCAAGCTGGTCCTCCTCCCGAAGACGAGCAAAATATCCGACGGACCGCCGGCCTACAGGCCGATTTGCCTGCTGAACGAGGCGGACAAGATGCTGGAGCGCATCGTCGCGGACCGCCTCGTCCGGCATCTGTCCTCGGAGGGGCCGGACCTCCACGACAGGTAATATGGGTTCAGGCCCGGACGGTCAACGCTGGAGGTCATATAGCACGTCCGGGACCCATGCTGTCGTGGAGGAAGGGGCGGGGTGTTGTTGACAGTATCTCTTGATATTACGAACGCCTTCAACACCCTGCCCTGGCCGGAGATTGAACGGGCACTCGAGCACTATCGAGTGCCTGCCTATCTCCGGCGCATCTTGGCAGCGTACTTTGAGGACAGGGACCTCGTCTATCCGATTCAGGGCGAGGTCCAAGGTCGGCGGATAATGGAACGCGGTGTCCCGCAGGGGTCCGTTTTGGGCCCCCTGCTATGGGACATCGCATTCGACAGGGTTTTGCGAACGCCCCTCCCCCCTGGCTGCCACGTCATCTGCTACGCGAATGACACCTTAGTGATAGCCGGGGGGAGAATTGGTGGGAGGCTCGCCTTTACGTGGAGGTGGCCTTGGCGTTAGTGGTGGGCACCATACGTGACCTGGGTCTGAAGGTGACGTCCCAAAAAACGGAGGCCGCCTTTCTTCACGACGGCAGCCGTAGGGCGCCACCGGAGATTCAGGTCCTAGTGGATAGAGTCCGCGTCCGCCCGAGTCGGGTCCGAGATAAAATATTTGGGCCTGACGTTGGACAGCCGATGGGACTTCAAGGCCCATTTCAGGCACCTGGCTCTCCGGGTAAAAAAGGCAGGTCTGGCTCTAGTCGGGATCATGCAGACCCAAGGGGGCCCAGGCTGGCACGCGCACCGCCTGTATGTTGGAGTTCTCTCGATCGCCCTCAATGGGGTGCCGATATGGGCGCCCCAATTGTTGGCTATTGCCTGGCGCATGAGACAAAAGCCTCATGCGCCAGGTGCTGAGGGCGGTGGTCGTGAGGGCGATTCGGGGGTTCCGCTGCAGGCCTGGAGTGAGCGGGACTGCTCCCGCAATATCTTCCAGGTTCTTAGCAACTACTTCAGCGATAGAAAAGTTAGGATCTCTTTCGGAGATATCTGAGTTTCCAAAGAGGCAGAGAGGTTGCCTTCAAGGCTCAGTTTTAGGCCCAGCTTGCTGGACAGTCATGTTCGACGGCCTCTTCCGTGAACTTGACAAAGAAATAGGCAGGTCATTTATCGCGTATACCGACGAGCTACTGGTCACAATCGAAGGCGATTCCCGTTGTGAAATTGAAGAGCGAGGGCAGCGCACTGTTGACTTAATCAACAAATGGTGTGAAAGGGTAAAACTCCAGATCTCTTCGCGCAAGACTGAGGTGGTTGTCCTCAGGAGTGAAATGATCAGGAGAGCCCCGATAGGCAGAAGGGGAGGAGCACGTCCGGACCGAAAACGAAAGGCAGTTAGAACCAAGAAATCTAACCTTGCAGCGAGACCACCGACCATCCGATTAGGACCGAACAAAATTCAATTTAAAAAGAAAGTTAGGTATTTGGGCATCCATTTTGACAAAGAAACAGGAGTTTCCTCCCATTGTAAATACCTGCGCGGTATGATCGGACCGCTTTTCAGCAATTTAGCTAGGGCTGAGGGATGTCAATGGGGACTGCGTTTTAGCGCGCTCTTGACGATCTATCGGGGTGTGTTTACTCCGACGGTGGCATACGCCACTGCCGGATGGATCGACCGATGTGAAGAGGGCGGCCTGAAGAGTCTCCGGACCCTGCAGCGCCGGGTGCTCATGTCGGCAGTTGCTGCATACCGCACAGCGTCGACGGAGTCGCTTTGTGTTGTTGCGGGTGTGGTCCCAGTTGATATCCTTCTTAACGAATACAAGGCGCGATATTCAGTTAGGAAAGAAATGGGTGTCAAAATAGGGAACGTCATAATACCGTTCACCGAAAGCATTAAAGAGACCAATGGTCTCATTAGGAAAGAGGCGTTAAACATGTGGCAAGCTCGATGGTCTTCTTCGAGCAAAGGCCGTATAACAAGCGACTTCTTTAATAACGTCCGAGACAGAATGAACGCCAGCTGGGTGAAGCCGGACCATTACGTCACCCAGGTGCTCACTGGACACGGTAAGTTCCGGGGACGCCTCGCGTCCTTAGGGCTAGTAGAAAGTGGCTTGTGTGCGTGTGGAAAGGCTGAAGACACAGCGGTGCATCACTTGATGGAATGTTCGGACTTCGAGTCGCAAAGAGAAGCTCTGCGGCAATTCGTTCCGGCCGGAAGCTGGAAATGGCCGGAGGCGGCACATTACTTCGTGGCAACTCCAGAGGCCTATTCCGTGTTCGTGGCATTCTGTAATGAATCCCTTTGGCTAAAAGTTAGGCTTCCTACTTCATTTTTGTTTTCTTCTACTCTCCTTACTATCGCTATTCTCTACTCTATTCTAATTACTATTACCCACTTTAAAACTCTACTCTAATCTATAACCCAGTCCGCTAAATCCACTTATCGTGTCTTATACTTCTCTTTAGTCCCATCCTACCCAAGGGTCAAAGCGTGTGTCCGGGCTCGGGACACAAATGAGCGCGCCTCCCCGTGGTTCCCCGTAGACGCGGCACGCGGGACGACACCCTAATGGGAGTCGGCACGCGTGTCACGACTAAACCGCTCATCCTGCGAAGTACGATGCACGCAGGCGCTGCTGGATTTTTCCATTGCTCATTTCAGTGGTACGAGGACAAATCGCTTGCGAGTGGGTAGTAGTGTAGCGTGTAGCTTTTATAGCCGAGGTAGCACAGCGCGGCATCTTACGGATGTCAGGCTTCACAATAACTGCATTCAGGCCAGACGGGAGTACTCCAGGGCCCGGGAGAACGACGGGGTTGCCGCGAGGGAAAGAGAGTGCTATCTCGAAGCGAGAAAAGCCCTCAAGGTCGCCATAGCCGAGGCGAAAAAGGGAGCCTGGGAGCAACTGGTGAGCTCCCTGGACGACGATCCGTGGGGGCGCCTGTACAAGCGGACGGTCGGTAAGATCCGTCCGTGGGCGCCCCCACCCACGGAGTAGATGAATCCCCAGGACCTCAAGAGGATCCTCGGTACCGTCTTTCCGAGGGTGGAGGGGGGCCCTCCCCAGCTCCCCTCCCCAGAGGGAGGGGAGTGGGACGAGGAACTGGAGGTCGGTCCGAAGGAGTTCACCAGGGCCAGGATAAAGCTGGGGGCCAGGGGCAAAGGCCCGGGCCTCGACGGCATTCCTGGCCGCGCCTGGGCACTCGCTCTCGGCGAAGGGAACATGGCCGTAGCCACGAGAGGGGTATTAAAGGGGTGCCTTAGGGAGGGGATTTCCCCTCAGGGCCAAATTGGTCCTCCTCCTAAAGGCCAGCAAGGTACCCGGCGGGTCGCCAGCCTATAGGCCGATTTGCCTGCTGGAGGAGGCGGGCAAGATGCTGGAACGCATCATCGCGGACCGCCTCGTCCAGCACTTGTCCTCAGAGGGGCCGGACCTCCACGACAGGTAATATGGGTCCAGGCCCAGACGGTCAACGCTCGATGCGATACAATACGTCCGGGACTTGACTCGTGCCGTCGTGGAGAAGGAGGGCGGGGTATTGTTGGCGGTGTTTTTAGACATAACTAACGTCTTCAACGCCCCTTTTCTTTTTTTTGTTAACGCAGGGGAAATCCATCATGGATATTCCCGACCCGAAGAGGGAGTCGGGGGTTATGCCAGACTCCTACTGACTAAAACCCCTGCGGGTTGTCTATCATTCGGACCATGGTGGGGGGAGTCAGGGGAACTACTCCCGTATTCCTTGTCCGATATCCTGAGACGCGTCGTTTTATTGTCGCGGTATTCATGTATTGCCAGAGAGATGGCAAAAATGTGTAGCTAGCGAGGGACGATACTTTGAATAAATCAATTTTTATATTTCTCTTGAAATTTTCCATTTTTCATTGATCAAAAAAACCTGGAAACTTAGTTGCGCACCTAAGTAGCGTAGCTATGGGGATTCTAACCCAGGAGTGCTGAGGGGGACGCGGGGAACTCAGGACGCGGAGTATGACGTCGCGCGGGGAAGGGGAATTCATGGTGGGACCTCATGCAAGATGGTGGTCGTGACGTCACGCATACGTCAGAGAGAAAAAATCTACTGGGATGTTGCTAGACTCGAACCTCGACCCTCGCGGTTACTACCTAATGCTCCAAAGCTCCTAGACCACCGTCGTCTGTTGCTAGTAGGCGTCTATTGAAGGTTCTTAGAGTGGGCATGATGACGTCGCGAGAGAAAAAGCTTTCGGGATATAGGTAAGCTCGAACCTGGGCACCGTCGCGGTTACTATCCAATGCTCCAAAGCTCCTAGACCACTGTCGCTTGTTTCTAGTGGACGTCTATTGATGTTTCTTACAGTATGCATGATGACGTCACGAGAGAAAATATCTATCATGCATAATTCGAGTCAAAGAGGCTCGGCCTACACAATCTAAGGTTTGAACTATGAAGTAGTTGGTATATTTTTTCGAAGAGAGAATGTGGCATAAAGTAAAAAGGATGCATCATATAACAAAGTAATTTATTTCTCAGAATAAACATATCACAGCTTCATGCATGATATTTTTCAAACCACATGCCAGCAGCTCGCAATCAATAAGTGACTCACCGTCAAAGCCAACGCTTTCACGTATCGCTTTTACCGCATAATACATTTCGGTAATTTTTTTTCCTCGAAAGAATTTTCACAAAAGTTTGAAATTTTGATCTAACGAAATACGACTGTTCAGATAACTGCGTATACAGGGTGTTTGATAGCTGATCATGCAGACGAAAGTTGGAGATAGATTGGGTGTAGCCGAGAAGAAAAGTCATATACCATAATGTCAAATTGCCAATAGTTATCAAGTTATTAATTAAAACGTGTGAGCCAACGAGCGCGAGAGCTTTTTCTTTATAGCTTTTTCCTTATAGCTCGCTCGCTCCTCGTCGTTCGCGCTCGCTCGCCTCTTGTCACTTGCACTCGCTCGCTCCTCGTCGTTCGCGCTAGCTCGCTCCTCGTCGCGCGCGCGCGCCTCTTGTCGTTTACGTTGCCCCTTGCCGCGCGCGCTCGCCTACCGTTACTCGCTGACTCCGCCTATATCAAATGTCTACGTGCTTACTGCGGTCGCCCTCCGCTCTCTACGCGCTCGTTGGCTCACATGTTTTAATTAATAGCTCGATAACTATTGCCAATTTGACATTATGGTACATGACTTTTCTTCTCGGCTACACCCAATCTATCTCCAACTTTCGTCTGCATGATCAGCTATCGAACACCCTGTATATCAGGTGTAGTAAAAAGAAATCCATTATTTTTGCATGAAATTGAAGGCTTTAATTACCATAGTTAGAATGATCCGATTTAGGTCAAATATGCGCCGTTTTGTTCGATAACTTGTTGCCATTTTGAAGGTAATTTCATTATGCCTCTCTCATAGAAGCCCTCGTCCCTATTGACAAAAAATTGAGACAGTTGATTTTCACAAGCCTCTCTTGAAGCGAATTTTTCACCAGCAAAATTGTTCGCCATGGACAGGAACAGATGGTAATCACTTGGTGCCAGGTCCGGACTATAAGGTGGATGCATAAGAACCTCCCAACCAAGCTCCCGGAGCTTCTGGCGAGTCACTATCGATGTATGTGGCCTGGCGTTGTCCTGATGGAACACAATTCCTCTCCTATTGGCCAAAGCTGGCTGCTTCTGGGCGATTGCTTCCTTCAGACGGTCCAATTGTTGACAGTACAGTTCCGAGTTAAGAATTTTAGGGGAGCAGCTCATAGTAGATAATTCCCTGCCAATCCTACCAAACACACAGCAAAACCTTCCTGGCCGTCAATCCTGGCTTGGCCACCGTTTCCGCCGGCTCACCGCGATTCGACCACGACTGTTTTCGCTTGACGTTGTCGTAAATCATCCACTTTTCATCACCAGTGACCAACCGCTTCAGAAATGGGTCGATTTTTGTTGCTATTCAGCAGCGATTCGCAGATGGAAATTCGATCCATGAGGTTTTTTTTCGTTAACTCGTGTGGCACCCATATATCGAGCTTCTTTTTGTATCCAGCCTTATTCAAATGGTTCCAAACGGTTTTTTGTGCAATCTTTAGCTCTTGGGCAATCGAAACAGTGCTTACATGACAGTCGAACTCGACAATGTCCATGATTTTATCGATATTTTCGACAATTGGCCTTCCAGTGCGTGGTGCATCTTTGACATCGAAATTACTGGAACGGAATCGACGAAACCAAAATTGCGCGTGATTGGCTGTTACAGTATCAGGACCATATACACTATTCACATTTTCAGCCGCCTGGCTTGCGTTTTCGCCTTTATCGAAGAAAAACTGTAAAATATAGCGTATTTTCTCTTTGCTAGTGTCCATCTTTGACGCGCGCTCAAATAAAACTGAGTCAACTAATCACAAAACTGTCAGAAAAGTTTTTTTAGTACGAAATCTCATCTTTCTAACGCCATCTAGTGGAATCCGATCGGACTTATACAACGCGAGATACAGATAACTAAAGCCATCTATTGGAAAAATAATGGATTTCTTTTTACTACACCTAATATATGATCAATGCAATATTCATAAGTAAATAACATGTTCATGGTAGCAGGACTCAAATACACACTTAGAAGATAGCGTTAATTTTACAATTTTTGAACCATTTTGCTCGAACAATTTTACTCCTAAATCTCGAATCCGTAGCGGAAAGTACGTTGGTTTGCTCGCTTCCAGAAGTCGTTGTATAGCACCACGATTTTCCATCAGCTTTCCTCAAGTGTCTGTATGTAATATCAGTTGATTACCGCGATTGTCACCGGGGATTATTTCCACGACGGGTACACGAGATTGTACATTGAGTCCAATCTCCAAATACTTATGAAACGTTGTCAAAGCGTATCTGCGCCCCAGGATGCGAGTAGCATGACATGACTCAGGAATGCTATAAAAATACAATAAATGTTATATACATTTAAAAATTCGGTCGGGAAAGTGCACACAAAGTACCAACCAAATTCACATTAATACTCACTTCTTACATTCCATTTTGTATGGTGGCTTCTCGAAATACTCGTCGCACTTTTGTTTCCATTTGAGGTGATCCTCATCCTCACCCTCATGTTGAACAGGCATGTAATAATTTGCTTGTGTAGCGTTCACATCTATCGGACATTTTGGTTTATTGTACAGGGTGCGGCGCCAAAATCCGGACAAATTAAACATTTTTTTGAAACATAATTTTTATTGCTGTTATGTCCTAGAGGAGGAGCGCAACTTCTCCGTTCGCCGGAAAGACGAGCCTCGATCGTACACGCGTGCGAGGGAACGGGTCAGAAACCCGACGGGTCCCTTTACTCGGTCTCTGACGTACAACGAGCGGTCCGTTTTTCGGTCAGGGACGCGAATCCCTTTACAGGGGATAGGACCATGAGCGACAGTTAAGGAAAATACCTCCCCGCGGGTGTCACATTGTCGTGGTGGGGAAGCTTGAAAGTCCCGATGATGTATAGAGCTGTGCCGGCGGGGACTTCGGCCCCTGGCAGGTCCTACCATGCCGGAGTGGTCTGTACTGAAGGACTGGACTAAGAGCACCCAGGGATGTTATGGCGGGACGGCCAGTCGGCCACCCTCGACCATTTTTTCGAGGTAGTGAGGGTGGGGACACCGTCCCTCCGACATTGCACGCCGGTGCTCCGGCAGTCGGAGGGACAGGATTCCATCCCGTGGGAGGTTTCCGTCCCCTAGGGCATTGCACGCCGGTGTTCCGGCAGCCCGAAGGGACGGGCCACACTCGGGTTTGCACACCGTGAGGTTTGGGACCCCCACGGTACCCGGAGTGGCAGGGGGGGTCCTGGCCGCTCGGACGTATTCCGAGGTCGGGGCCGGGTCCCCCCGGGGTGAGCCCGGGGGATGGGGGTCGCGTCCCTAAACCCATCCCTCGGGCGGAGGAGCATCGCTGGCTGCCGTGGGGGAGGGATCCCGTCGAGTCGCGACGGCAATGACCTTACTCCTTCCACGGGGCCCCCCGCGTGGCGGCGCTCCTGGCGGTGCCCCAGTTGTCGGAGACTGGGGCCCCTGAAACCAGCTCACCTCCCAGAAATGGGAGGTGGGTCGAGAGTAGGGGGCTGGAATCCAGTGCCCGGGATGCCTCTCCCCGGGCCCGTGACATAGACCGTTCTCTGGGGAAACTCGGGGACACCACGGAGTTTCTCCGTGGTGCGGGCACGCCCGGCCGGTCGAGCCGCCAGGAGTGGTGGGATTAAACGAAAAATGGCAGACTCAAATATTAAGAAGAAGAAGGGGAGGAAGGGCAGAGGTGGAGGTTCCTCTGGGGTCACCGATGCAGAGTTCCTGCGGAGGGGGTTCTGGAGGAGTTTTCGGAACACCGGACAAGGTGATCCTGGTCAGGATAAAGGAGGTGGATACCGCAAGGGAAGAGGGGAGGATGGGGGAGATGGAGGAGGTTCCTCTTTCCTTTTTCCTTGCCCCTGGAGAGGGGAGGGCTACTGCAGTGGACATTGCTGCGTGCCAGGAGGTCGCGGATAACTGGGAGATAATCTGCTAAACTGGGGATAATCTACTGGAGATGTGGAGTCAGCCTCGGCTGAACCAGTAGCATCCATCAGTAAGGGAATGGATGTGGAAGAGCTGGAGTCACTCCCCCTCCAAACGCGCCTGTCTCGAGACGTGGAGATGGTGGAGCACCCCGAGAAGGCGGGATCACGGGACTCGGACCACGGGGGAGAAGGAGAGGATGGATTCTGACGACTCTCTCGCTCCTACTGAAGAGGAGTTGGGTGCAGAAGGAGAGGAGGCGGAGGAATGCCCATACTCCCCCCGGTTATGGGGGCAGTGGAAGGGATACATTCAGAAACAGATGGTGGAGTGGAGCGAAAATAGAAGTCTGGGGAATTTGCAGAAGGCCAGGCTCAGGGAGGCATTCCAATCCACCCTTGAGTACGTGTAGCGGCTGGTAGTGGCCGCTGCTGGGTTTGAGGATGCCAATGTGGAATTGGAAAGGAAGTTAAGCATGAGCCAGGCTTGTAGGAGGGATCTCTGCCAGGCCTCCGAAGAGAGGGCGGCGGAGATAAGAACCCTCCGGAGGGAGAAGGCGAGGAGAGAGGCTGCCTTTCAGAAGGAGAGGGAGGAATGGAGAGCACTCCTCAGTGAAGAGAGAGCAGGGAAGTCGGAGGAGATTAAACTGGTGCAGGACCAGATCTCTAAGATGGAGGAGATTTTGACCCTGGAGGAAGAGAGGCGTAGGGGGAGAATGGAGGCTTCCGTGCAGACAGACGCGTGTGCGTGATCTGCGGCGGGGCCTCTGATCCCAATGGAAGTGAACGGAGAGGCGGATTCAAGGGGGAGAAAGGAACCCATACGGGTAGGGTGAGAAAGAAAGAGAGGGGAGTGGAAACAGGAGGTGAAAGACAGGAAAGGAGAGTGCGGATGGAGGTTTCGGAGGGTCTTGAGGAAGGAGTTTTGCCAGTTGGCGGCCCCTTTTACATCAGGACACCGTCTCCCTCCGAAACGATGAGGATAGGAGACAAAGGAGGGGGGATATCTGCCATCGTGGCGGGTAGGAAGAGGAAGAGAAAAGGAAAAGGGGAGGTGGAGGATGGTGGAAGAGGGGAGCGAGTTATCGCCGCCCCGGCTGTGATTCCCCCTCCCCCCCGGTAGGAACAGGGACAGGGAAGTCGGGACGGGGGGCCACGGCGTCGGCAAGGGTTACTGCGCAACGACCCTCCGGGCCCCTCGTTTCGAAAGGAAGGGAGAGGTGGCCGCGGCTGCCTCAAACAGCTGCGGTCACTATTCGTCCCGCCCCGGGGTCTTCCTATGCGGAGACTCTGAGGCGGGCAATGGATGGGATCTCACTCGGTGATCTACGGATCACCGAGGGGGATTTAGATGTGGGTAGGAGCGCCGCCGGGGATCTGTTAGTCCGGGTGAAGAACCCAGGCCCCGGCGGCGAGAAGGCGGAGCGCTTGGCGGTCCGCCTCAAGGAGGTATTGCCAGGGGCGGTGATAAATCGCCCCGAGCTCAAGGGGGAAGTCCGCCTCGTTGGGGCCAACGAGGCGGCTTCCCCAGAGGGGATACGGAGGGCCTTGGCTGGCAGTGCGAGCTGCCGGCCAGAGGATATAATCCTCGGGCCCCTCAGATAGGGGGATTGAGGAAAGGGAACGGTGTGGGCCCGATTGCCCCTGGCCGCCGTGGTTGCGGCGGCTAAGGGGTAGGGCTTCACACTGGGGTGGTCGAGCGTCAGCGTGACCCTGCTAGCGGCTCGGCTGCCCCAGTGTTTTAGGTGCTGGGGCCCCGGTCACACGTAGGTGAATTGCACGGCGGCTACGAATCGTAGCGCGCTGTGCTACCGGTGTGGCCGGGGTGGGCACACGGCGCGGACGTGCGTAGTACGCCCTGAATGCGTCGTGTGCCAAGATAGGGGGAGGGACGCGGGCCACAGGATGGCTGTCCGTCATGTGTGCTCGCGTTCCCGCCCGGCGGGGGCGGCGGGAAACGCGGAGAGCGTCCTCCTGTCCACCTTCCCGCAGGGGGTGAGAATGTGCACACCGTCGCTGTTGGGGCAACGGTGAGGGCGGGCGACTTGTTGGGAAGTCGCCCGCAATCGATGAAAGCCGCCGAAGTGGTGTCGGCGGAGTTTAGACGCGGGGGGTCGCCGGTAGTCCCGGGTGGCGGGGGGGAGGAGTTTGGTCCCCCTCATGTAGAGGGGGACTGTCCTCCCTTGCCGCAGCGGGATCGGGGCGTGCTGCGCGATCCGGGGATAAAAGGTCCTCCCCTCCTGGCCAACAAGCTGGGACGGGGATACCTCCCTCTCTCCCTTCTGTTTAAGGGGGGAGAGGGAGAAGGGGAGCGGTGGTCCGGAGGGAGGCCCGGACCACTGGTCCCAACCCCACCTCGAACACCAGAGGTGGGGCTGAGGGAGATGGGCGGATACCCCCCTCTCTCTCTCCGGCCCTACAGCACCGGCCGGTGGGGGCTGGGTGTTCTCCTTCCATGCTAGGAGGGAGAGCTAACGCCCGGCCCCTGGTTATCCCGTGCACCCCTTGATAGGACGGCGCTCCCCGGTCCGGGAACAGTGGTTGAGTGTGGACGACTTCGTCATTCGGAGGCACTCCCCCTTCCTGGGCTGGGGGGGGGCTTGATGGAGCAGTGTTCCGGAGCCCATATGGCGGTACATTCCTGGTTAACAAGGATGTGTCTAGCCTGTGGCTCCCCTCTCCACCGCCCCCCATAAGTCCTGTGGTGCACGGGGGCCCTAGGTAGCGGCCTTTGCAGCCTTTGAGGGCGGCGGTTAGCTTAAGGAATAGGGAACTAGTTCGCGCGACCGCCATCCCGCTGCCCTCGTTGGTGGTACCCCCCAGGAGTTTTAGTCGGTGCGAATCCGACATAACCCTCGGCCCCCCTCCCGGGGTCAGGGGTACCCATAAGGGGTTTCTCCTGGGAGATAAAAAAAAGTTGAGGAAAATAGGGTAGGCAGGTGATTTTAAAGTCAATTAGGTGAGAAAAATAAGTCGAACAAACAAATTTATTAAGCTAACAAACGGTACGGTATATTTTAATGATAACGAATTACAATTACGCGGTATATATGTATGTGTACGTTTGTGTGTTTTGGGGGGAATAGAGAAAGAAAAGAAAACGAACGTAGAGGATCAGTCAGGTGAAGGGGAACGAGAGTGGTCAGGTGAATTTTGAGGAGTGAGTTGTTCGGAGAAAGAAACAGGGGAATAGGATATCGAAGGGGTTGAAGGCGTAGACGCGCGTGTAGGTGAAGAAGGCGGGGTATCAAGGGGAAAATGAGGGAGAAGGTAAGAGGGTAGGAGCGTAGGATCTGGATGGTAGTCGGTTCCTAGCGCCACGTTAATTATCGCGCAGAGATAATGGAACCGAGATGCTAGTTGGTCGGGATCCCTGGAGTCAAAAACCGACTCGAGCGTTTGGAAAATACTCTCGATAGGTATTCCAACGTTGTGATAATGACCCACTAAAACCGGGAATTCCATAATAACGGGAATTAATAAAATGGTTATAGGAAGGGTAGATAATAAAAAAAGTAAAACTTACTGCTGGTTCCAAAGCAGAAAGAGAGTGAGAGCAATCAAAGGAAAATGTTGCTGGTCTGCGTAGGTGTACAACGCTGGCTCTGTCGCTTTTGGATTTCCAATTCGTCAACGGCGATGTTACACACAACTATGTTCTCTTTTTAGGCAGCGGATAACAATTAAACTTTGAGAGAACGTTTAGACCAACTCCACGTCTAAATGCCTGAGTGTAAAAATTAAACGACAAAAGAAAGATCTTTGGATGCCAAACTTGTGGTTCCAACTCAGGTTCTGGTCAGGCGAATAATGTGCTAACCTTTTCGTTTTACTTAAAACGTCACCTCGGTTGAGAGGATGGGGTTGTGGAAATTGTGAACTTTGTTGTTAACATTTTCGGAGGTGGGAGTTTAGAATTGAGTCAGGGTCTAAGGGTCTATGTCCATCTATTAGATCTTTGTTGTTAACATTTTCGGAGGTGGGAGTTTAGAATTGAGTCAGGGTCTAAAGTTTATTAGAACTTTTCCAGAGGCGGGATTTTGGAGTTGCGTTGCATTGTTGTAAAGGATGGAGTATCTATGGCGATAAGAGATTTCGTCATCCCGTTAGGTTTAGTGAGAATTATTGAGTAATATGACGGGACGTGGAAAAGTTGTGAGTTCGTGAGGATGTGACTCAATGGATTTTCCTGACAAACAAAAGAGGACTTTGGTCTAGGGGGATATAAAGAAAAAAGAGAAATCGGTGTGTGATGATCGGTGATGTCATCGTGTTCGAAGGGTCGCGAAACATGTTTGTTGAATCTATCATTTAAAGTGTGAATTCGTTCTATTGGTAAAAGATTTAGAATATGCGAAGACCGCAGGACGTAACATTACAAAAATGGAGAAGTTTATAATTATTTTTTTTACTAAATTGTTTGTTAGGTCATAAAGAACACATTTACTCAATATAACCTCCTTCTGCTTGAATGACCGCCACTATTCTTGGTCTGAAGCGTTTGCAGGTCCGTTTTGATGAGTCACTGTCCATATCGGCGAATGCCGCTTCAATAGCAGCTCTCAATGATGCGACGTTTGGATGTCTGAACTTGTTAGTGACCCTTTCAACCATGCTCCATACATAGAAGTCCAAAGGATTTAAATCTGAGCTGTTGGGAAGCCAAAATTCTTTGAACCAAAACATGTCGACGTTGTCCGACAACCAATTTTGCACCAAATGACTTGTGTGCGCGGGCGCACCGTCCTGCTGGAAAACATACGGCTTTCCAGACGATACAGTTTTCATCCACGGCTTCACCACATTTATCAGAACATGCAAATAAACTTCTTTTGTGACATTTTCCCCTTTTTTAAAGAAATGCGGTGGCATGACATCACCCTCACTGGACACAACACTTAGCACGTGAACATTCGCTGGAAATTTTATTCTGGAAACAATGGGGACATCTTCAGGATCATGGGCGAGCCAGCGATCACTCCTTCGATTGATTTTCGCATCGACAGTAAAATTTTTTTCATCAGAAAGAAACCTGAGGCGTCCGGCAGCAATGTTTCGTAAAAAACAAAAGCAGATTACAGCGCTAAACTCGTTTTGTCCTGGTAGCTTCGGAAAGCATCTGTCTTACTTTAATTGTATAAGACTTGTAGCGGAGGTCCTCCTCGACGATTCGACGTATAGTTTTTTCACTCACACCGACAACCGACGACAATTTTTGAATCGACTGCCCTGGATCCTCAAAAATCAACTCCTGAGCCTATTGAATGATTTCGGGCGTCCTGACAACGCGCTTCTTCGAGTGAATTTTCCTTACCGGTGTTGCAAAACCTTCATTACACTTCTCCGACTCGTTATACTTCGCGACGACATCATACACAGTCGATCTTGGGTACCCAAAAAATCGAATGATTTCTGTCGCTGAGCGCCCAGCGCGAACACTTTCGATAATCGCGGCTCTTTGATTATACTTCGCACTTGGTTTCAACATTGCGACTGTTTCGAGGTTATGAATGTTTAGTACATGCGTCAAGCTATTTGGACGTCAAACGCGACCTCTCGAAGTGGTATAGAACGACGGGAAATTCAAATTTAAATTTGTCTGGATTTTGGCGCCGCACCCTATATGTGGAAGCTACTGTCGAACCTTGTCTTTACAGAGCGACTGAAATAATATGCAGGAGCTCTTTTTAACACAGGCAAGTTTTCCCCACCAATGTTGTAAGTTTAGTCGAAGACGAACAGAGTGCACTGTGTATTACAATATCACATTTTTGACGAGAAAAACGTTTTATCAGTCGTTGACGCCAGACTGCTGATACCAAATCGTAGGTCTACAAGCCTATTATTGTATCAGATAAAGAAAGGCATGCACTTAGGCATACAAAGTCCACAACGAGTCGATATGAGTTTAAGACCCAGAAATGCGTTTAAAAGTTCGTCGAGGAAGTTTCCCGAATTTTGATAACGGCGTGTATTTTTGGAAGAATGAAGGGCTATAAAAAGTTCAAAACAGAACATTCTATAGTTAAGTTGAAGACGAACAGAGTGTGCAGTAACAGTATATTTACAACATTCGCTAGAAGAAATGACAGAATCATTATCCGTAGAACGCGAACTGTGGGATCAGTCCGCTCGATTAGGTTCGCGAGACGAATACCTCGCGTGGGAACAAAAGTGCGACGAGTGCCTCGAGTCGTTGGAACAATATAGTCGAGCCAAAAACCTGCGACTATCGGTTGGTTCAGCGCACTCGACGGTTGCTCGTATAGCGCAACTCGAGGGTTTAAAAAGTACTTTGCGCAGACGTTTCGTATACGCAGGAGCCGGACATTCGGAACTTTCTTGGCGAGAAATCGATACAGCGTTCGATAGTCGCGTATCAACCGGGGCGATTGTACATACGAACTATATCGAACCTCTTCGATTTCTCCAAGATGCGAAGAATACTGTGCTCGAGCATCTGCGAAGCGTTATGAAGAGACATAGTAGCGCAAAAGTGAACATTGTGTTCAACGGTGAATTTGTGACAGGTGATAAACGCGCGAACAAGAGCATCAATACGAGGAACTTTGGACTTCTTTCCACATCCGATCTGGACAATTGGTTCGCGAGTGTTATCGAGCCCACCTTAACGTCCTTGGAAGAATTCCAGGAACAAAATAGCGGGTGGGCACTCTCGCGCATACTCGATCTGACCGTTAATGTTAACAAGTACAATCCATTGCATGCGGGATGTCACATCGAGTTACCGCGCGAAATAAAAATGAAGCGGGCTATAACCAACGTGCAATCTATGGACAATGCATGTTTCATATGGGCGGTGGTTGCAGCGTTATGTCCAGCTGACAAACACGAAGATCGTCAATCTTCGTATCCACACTATACATCGGTGTTGAATACGCAGGACATTGAATTTCCAATGCGCATAAACCAAATTAATAAGTTTGAATAGCTAAACAATATCTCTATCAACATATACACTATACAAGATAAAAAGAAACAGGAAAAATCATATACAATCGTTCCGATACGTTTCGCTGATAAGAAGGAAAAGCATGTAAATTTGTTATATATGCAAGATCTACAAGACCACAACGTGGGACACTTCATGTGGATTAAGAATTTGTCTCGCCTTGTGAGTTCACAATTAAGTAAAAACAAATGCAAGAAATATATATGTGATCAGTAAGGATATTTTATGAATGATATTTTATAAATACAATATATAAAAGAATACACTATAAAGAAAAACTCATAATAATCATTTTTTTCATTACAGTTGTTTACATTATTTTTATACAAACGAAAAACTGGAGAGTCATATTATAGATTGTAGCAAATTGAATAATTGCGCCATCATCCTGCCGAACGATGAAAATAAATGGCTCAGCTTCACCAACTACTGCAGGAAGGAGCGGATCCCGTTTGTAGTTTACGTCGACTTGGAATGCACTCTGGAGAAGACACCGAGGGAAGAACAAACGAGTTCGTATGCGTATCAACATCATAGCGTATTTAGTATAGCGTATTACGTGCGATGTTCCTACGACAAGTCGTTATCTGTGTATCGATGTTGCCGCGATCCGGGTTGCATCTCATGGTTCGTCAAGAAACTCGAAGAACTGGCATATCGCGTAAAGGGTATTTTGTCCGCAAATGTCCCCATGGAAACTTTGTCGAAAGAACAGTGGGAGATATTTCGGAACGCTACACTGTGTCATGTGTGTAAGAAATCATTCGCGGAGGACGATACACGCGTACGTGATTATTGTTACCTGACTGGGCGGTACAGAGGTCCCGCGCATTTCAATTTCAATCTAAATTACCATGACAGTTATTGCATTGCTGTGGTCTTTCACAATTTATGATACAGTTATGATTCGCACTTCATCATCAAAGATATAGCAACCGCGTTCGAAGGTTCAATCACTGTACTACCGATAACCAAAGAGAAATATATTTCGTTTACAAAGACTGTAGGAAACATGATGGATAGTAGGAATAAATGGAAAAATTGTATACAATTGCGGTTCATCGATTCGTATAAATTTCTCAGTACTAATCTCGATAAATTGGCGTCTTTTCTCGACAGCGACAAATTAAAAATTGTTCAGTCCGAATTTTCAAATTTGTCCGACAAGGATTTTGATTTATTGACGCGAAAGGGTGTCTCTGTACAAATACCTTGATTGCGCGGACAAGCTGCAGGATCGGTGTTTACCGCCACGCGAGTCATTTTACAGTTCGTTGACGGGTGACACGGTATCTGAAAGCAATTACGCGCACGTTACGAACATCTGGCAGCGCTTCTCCATTCAAACCTTGGGCGAATATAGCGACTTGTGACTGAAGACTGATGTCTTGTTACTAGCTGATATTTTTGAAAATTTCCGCAATAGTTGTATCAAAAGTTATGGGTTAGATCCCGCGTATTATTATACTTTACCTGGTTTTACGTGGGATGCTATGTTGAAACATACGGGCGTTAATTTCGAACTGCTCACTAATATCGATATAGTCATGTTCATCGAGCGCGGTATTCGCGGTGGTCTCAGTCAATGTTCCAGTAGATACGCAAAGGCCAATAACAAGTACATGCAGAGTCTTACGATCCATTGCAGCCATCATCATACTTGATGTACTTCGATGTAAATAACTTGTTCGGTTAGGCAATGTGTCAACAGTTGCCATACGCCGAATTTCGATGGGTTGATGATGTATCGTATTTCGACGTATCATCAATCGCACTAGATTCACCTATAGGTTACATTCTGGAGGTCGACTTGGAGTATCCGCAACGTCTGCACGACACGCACGCCGACCTATCGTTCTGTCCGATGCGTGACAAACCGCCGAACAAAAAGCAGGACAAGCTTCTCATAACCTTATGCGATAAGCAGCGTTATGTGATTCATTATCGTAACCTGCAGCAGTACACGCGTCACGGTCTTCGTATTGTAAAGATACACTGCATACTCAAATTTGCTCAATCCCCATGGCTCCGCGATTATATCGAACTTAACACGCAGTTTAGAACACACGCGAAAAACGATTTCGAGAAAAATTTATACAAATTGATGAACAACACGGTATTCGGCCAACCATGGAAAACGTTCGCAATCACGTGGACGTAAAATTGTTGACATGGGACGGACGATACGGTGCTGAGGCAATGATCGCGAAACCAAATTTTCACAGCAGAAGTGTCTTTTCGGAAAATTTTATCGCCGTTGAGCTGCGTAAACTTGAGGTGAAATTCAATAAGCCGATCTATGTGGATATATGTATCCTTGACATATCCAAGACCTGCTTGTACGAATTTCATCACAAGTCCATGTCTCCCCTATATCAAAACAGATGTAAAGTAATGTACACCGATACTGACAGTTTAATCTACCATATCCAATGTGATGATTTTCGAGCACATGAAACGCGATATTTCTAAGTTTGATACGAGTGATTATCCCGCTGATAACGTGTACGGTATACCGTTTATCAACAGGAAGGTGCCGGGTCTGATGAAAGATGAAAATAACGGAGCGATTATGACAGAATTCATCGGACTCAGAGCAAAGATGTACGCACTAAAGGTAGACAGCAAAAAGGACACGAAGAAGGCGAAAGGCGTCAAGACCAACATCGTAGCGCGAACTATAACGTTTGATGATTATATGCAGTGTCTGAGGGACGAGGTCGAAAAATGGCGTCGTCAGTCATGCATACGATCCAAAATGCATAAAGTCTACACCGTGTCTGAACTGAAAACTGCTCTGAGTTCGTATGAGGATAAGCGGTATATCGTACCAGACTCAACAGACACTTTACTATGGAGACATTACAGGATAACGATGTAAACTAAAAAAGCGATCATTGTACATCCATGTATATTGTAAATGAAAAGCAATCATTGTACATATATTTGCTTGTTTGTAAGAAATATTGTTAACTATAATAAAAAGGATGGGTTATTACAAGCTGTTTATAATAGGATATTGTAATAAAAAAATGTTTATAATAAAGAATTGGTTACAATACATTTTCTTTATGTATCCAAGAGTTGTGCGAGTCGTCAAATCCCAACCATTTCACTAAAACCTTGTCGCCGCTTTTTCGCAACACCTTTTCCACGAGATAAATGTCAGGATTAGCAGCGCGATGAAGCTCGTATTCGTAAAATCCTCTGGCAATAGACTTTCTGCGAGAATCCTCAAGCAGATAGGTCGCTGGATTGGTCGTCTGTACTTTGATGATATTAAACACTTCGGTGGTTCAGTTCGGAGTGTAACCTTTCTCGAAGATGGTTTTGAATTTGCTCACGCGTACCGAGTCGCACACTTTGAATCTCGCAGGCGCTGCGATCTTTACGTTGTTGTATACGTTGTGCATATGTTGTGTATACTGTGTGTAGGAGCTTATCGGCGATTTTAGGTGTAACATCGGCGGGACACATACCGATAGTTCGATGCTTTCGCATGTTGTACTTGGCAACAAGACATGGTAGACAGAGTCGATCTATTTATATCTTTCATTCAACGTAAATAGTTTCCACATATCGTTCTTTAACGTGCGATTGAATCGTTCTACAACAGACGCCTTTATTACCGAGTACGTAGAATAATGATTGATACCGTGTTTTTTAAGGAGTTTCTGCAGATTCGCATTATAAAATTCTTTTCCCTGGTCTGTTTGCAAATTTTTCGGACATCTTCCAGAGTCTTGAAATATCCTGGCGAATACCTCGACTACTTTTTTACCGCTCTTGCTCTTCATCAGTACAGCCCACACATATTTGCTCAGCACATCGATAACAGTGAGTACATAGTGGTAGCCTCCATTGAATCGCGAGTAAGGACGCATCTCTACCAGGTCAACTTGCCAAACATCATCGTATCCACACACTACGATGCGCCTACGAGGAAAATGTCTTCTCGCTGGAGTGTGCAACTCCTCCACCAACTGATGCTTTTCGTTACCAATGAGCTGCTTCTCTGAACTTTTCTTCTTTTTGTTAAATTTTGATGATTGCTTCGCCATTGCAGCTTGCGATGATTCTTTCCATGCTTATGTCAATACTTTATGTCAATTTAACTGTAATATTCTACTTTTATATTTTCCTTGATTGCTTTATCTCTGAACGTATCCAGTCTAAAATTCGTTCTATGTTCTCACGAATGCTATTTATGCTCTGTAGGTTTTTCTTCCAACCAATCCGTTAATTTTTTAACATTCTCAACTACATATTAATTCTTCTCAACGTTACTCTCATGCAGTAGAAGCTTTACAGCATTTATATTCTCATCAATATACTGCTTCTTCTCAACGTTATTTTCATGCAGCAGAAGTTTTACAGACTTTATACTCTCATCCACATAATTTTTGTGTGCAGCGTCATTTAAGGCTTCCGGCCGCGGTACATTATGTACCGCGTGCAGTTTTGCATCAAAACATTTGCCATCAAAACTTTTACTACTGGCGGTTGGACAAAGGGCATTTTCATGTACGTATCGTTTGGTCGCAAAGTTGCTCAAACGATTTCTCACATCTGCAACACATTCTTCCACGTCATCATTTGGTTGCAACGTCACTGTCGACTTCAGGTTTGACTACATGTTTTATCTTGCGCGATTTTGCATTAAAAACTTTGGCATCGTTTAAACAAATAACATTTTCATGTATGTAATTTTTAACGTGTTCATTCCATTGATGCGCTTCGATCACAGAACCATTGCTGTCTAGCAACACTCCAAACTTATGCATCGACTTTTCGGAGCAAGCTGTATCGACTGACTAACTCAGTCAGTGTCAGTACCACGCTGTTTAATTTATAATAAGACCAGCTTCGCGGAGTTCTTCGATAATCGATAAAATTTCGTTGTCATGAGCGTTGTTGCCAGCTTGGCGCGAAGCTTCAAACAATCGCAAATGATCCACCAGCTCGTTGGGATCATCCCAATGCGTAATCGATATTGCGGTCATTTAAGGTCATCATAGCTTGCGATGCATATAAACCTTTTCCTGCCACTTTATCGCTCGACGCATGCGATACTAGGGGCGCGATTATATGTTTATATTTGTGTCCCTTGTTACCGAGTATGGGATTTTGTGGGAAGTATCCACGTCTGTGAGTATTCGTCGCCAATAATATACTTTTGTATTTTTGCATATCAGCTTCGGTGTACACAGAATCGTCGAGGATTCTTCTGAATATTAGCTCGTAAAGACCGGGTGTTCCAATATATCCTGTTTCGTCTATGATTATATTATCGTCTCTGTCCACATCGATACGTTTATCACCGAGCATCGCTCCATTGTTACTAAGACGTACGCCGTAAACTTAATCTATGATGTTATCTTTCCCACTACTTAGCACAGCTACCATATATTTTTGACCCAACGGACCAAAATGATCATGTAAAGTTTGTTGTCTTTTGCACGTTCGCAAATGACGTCTAACGGATGCCACTACCGGTTCATCAGGGCTTTCGAAAACATTCTCATCATCATCAATGGGTAGATTGTCGATCGATGAAGATTCATGTGACATTCCATGTAGTTGCTCATATTGTAGAGCTCCCGTCGATGTAGGAACTATCGGAGGATCGTTTAATAGTTTCTGTTTCGGCGGAGTCAATGCGTCTGGTGAAAGTTTCGTCTTACGCTTTATCTTTTTTTCGGGTTTTAATATTACACTCTTTGTTTCGATGCTTGTACTCAGCAATGGTATCTCAGTTTTAACATCGACGTTACTTTCTACATTAGCGCTGCTTCCCGCGATTTGCTTGAGAGGTTCAATAATAGGTTTAAAGTGTCTCTCCAATGCAGCATTTTCCACTATTCTACCGATTTTTAAAGCGTGATACTTCTTGCGGATCGATTCACTCGTTTTCGCAATCTCTTTCGCTACCTTTCCACGATCCTCGACCTTCACGCTATTTTCATCATTGATACGGTTGTCTCGGGAACATTGAAGATGTTACCACGTTGATATTGCAACGACGATTGAGCATCTCACAGCACAGCAAAGTCATTAAATCCTTTCCTGTATCGTTCGTTAGCCATTGAGCTGTCCTTATCAATCACTGTGAAAACATATTTATGCTGCCAACATTTGTGGCACAATGCACTGAAATCCTCATATGACATGTCGGTGTTCACATGATCGTTGTACACATGTTTCAAGTTGGTACCATCCTGTTTAAAGAGAATCAGAAGATTCGCATTGTCCCGTATAAGATGCTTGGGTATTTTTGCGTACGTCTGACAGATAGAAACAGTCAACGTCCGAATGGCGACCCATGGCAAAGTATTCTCTTATCGTATCTTGTTTGTCATATGTCACGTCATCAAAGATGGAATTTTTGAGCGCTTCGGCCGTTGGTATTACGTCGCTGTTATTGGAGAATGTAAAGTATTCAATTTCATCTATCGGTGTCAGCAGATTTCCCAAGTAGCGATATTTAGATTGTTGCAACGATTTGGAGTACACATATAAATTCTCGAAACGTAGACTGTGCGGACTTTCCAACAAGCTGATGAGAACGTTCGTCTTGCCGCAATTCGAGGGACCGTATATGATGCCGCGTATGGTATTCGGAAGCATGATTCCATGCCTGCGCGCCTCTTAATCAAGCATTGATTGCATTCTATTGTCGAAATTTGTCACACGTATCGACGCCGGTTGCTTCACGAACCGCATGTTTCCCCTGCGAGTCACAAAATTGATTTTATTAACGGATCATTGCGGTTGAACTATATATATAGACACGTCGATATTGGAAACGCTCAGTTTAGAAAATGTTGCTCCTTCTGACAGATACTCGTGATATTCGAGAGCTAACCTCCGAACAGTTGAAATATATACCGAAGATTGTTTTGTTACACGAATTTGCAAAGTATATTGACGATTTGTGGGACAGACTCCTTGAACATATAAGAGTCGATCCAGAGGTTCAGCAGTATCATCGATGTTTGGAACATTACAATCGTCCGTGGCAGCGAACGCATATCGACGGTCCGGCACCGCTGATCCGGGACTGTAGTGAATGTCTTCAACAAAAGTCAAAATCGGCAGCGGCCTGTTGAATCGCACGATAAATACGCTTCTTATCGAACTACACATTCCCGGATATCAATTTTGTGGTCCTGGAACTCGCTTGATAAAACGATTGGCCAGAGGCGATTAAGGCATTAATTCATTGGACGCGGCGTGTCGTGAGCACGATATAGCCTATTCGCGTAGCAACAATCTCGCTGATCGGCACGCGGCGGATAAGATTCTCGCTGTAAAAGCGTGGAAACGCATAACTTCGAAAGATTCAACTCTAGGCGAGAGAGTTGCTGCTGCAGTCGTTTGGACTGCCATGAAAGTCAAAACGAAAATCGGCATGGGCATGAAGAAAAAGAAGTCGTCCAAGAAAGCAATCCGAAAACGAGCACTTCCGATAGCAAAACGGAGTGGTATTTTACCAGTTCTACCATTACTGGGAGTTCTTGGTTCACCAGTCGGTGGAGCGGTGGGTGTCGCAAAAGCGGTGAACGATAGCAAAGCCGCGCAACTCCAACTGGAAGAATTATAACGTCATCATCGCGTTATGGAAGGTCGCGCTATGAAAGGTCGCGGAATATCTCTTATTCCGTACAAGCGTGGGCGAGGCGCAGCAGGGAAAAAAACGTCAAAGAGAGGCTAAAATTACCCATGCGTGCAATAACTAACGTACAGTTGGCAAAACTAGCGAGGCGTATGCATATATCTTTCTTTCGAGGTGTTTTCATGCGTGACACCTTACCGATAGATGGAGTACGTCAAAACGAGAGTGGTATTGTAAATTTAGACAATACAGAGGGACCAGGTACTCACTGGGTGGCGTATGCGAAAAGGGGAAATCGCGCAGTATATTATGATAGTTTTGGTAATCTTCGACACCCAAGGAATTGATTCGATATTTTGAGAGGGATGTAGTGAAAATTGTGTACAATCGCACGTCTTATCAACATTACAGTCAGAGCATTTGCGGACCATTGTGCTTGCAGTTTCTCCAAACGGTAGAGGATCGATATGGATTTAAATGATGACATTCCATTAACAGCAGTCAGTATTCGCTTGACAGTTTGCAAACATGTCGCTAACGCTTACGTTGACTGGCAACAGTAGCACCTTTAGGGTGAGCTACTTTCCCGCTGTAGATTTGAGCGATGGTGATTACGAGCTCGGTTTAACGGATTTCGAAACATAAAATACGATACCAAATGTAAATTCGTCGAATAATATATTTTACTATGGTGCTAACGATGAAAAAATTACGGGAAGGATCGTACGAATTGTGCGCCATATACGAATATCTAAAACGTGCAATTTCACATTCTCCAAAAGCAGTACGTTCCAAAAATAATCCATATAGAGATGATGAGAATGAATATCCTATAATAATTCGTGCCAATAATAATACAATGAAGAGCGAAATAAAATGTGCTTATAGAATAAATTTTAGCAAATCAAACAATATCGCGGAGCAAGAAATTGCGTTGCAGCAACAACCATGATGACCGTACGGTGGCGCGACGACGACCGTTCGGTGACGATCGCCTGGAGTCGTTTCGCCGCGCGACGATCGAACTGCCGGAATGGTCGACCGATACGCGTGAGTGTGACGATCTGGGACGCGCGCGCGAGTGTCTCGTGTCAGACGGCTACGCGGCGTGCTTCGAATGCGCGAAGTCGCGTCGCACCTCGTTGCACGTGTGTGCGCACGTATCCGCCCCGGTGACCGTGCACATGACCGACTACGATTACGGCGAGCACCTCGGCACAAATCTCACGCTACGCGCCAACACGTCGACAAGGGTTATTGTGTCAGCGAGGTGCTAGCGGCGCAATTGCACGATCTCAACGAGCCGGATCGCGCGACGAGCGAGACTGGTCGCGCGAGATGCCAGTGTCGCGTCGTCAACGTCGATTGGATGCTCATGCGAAAACGCGCCACTCAGGACACCGCGGCCAGTTAGTTCAATTTCGCGTGTCGATGCAAGTATCCGCATCTCATAACGAACGCGAGCGGTCCGTTGTCCGCGTGCTCGCGCGACGTCGGTTGCGGCGAACACGGTCGTCTGGACGAAGCGACTCGCGCGTCTGAGATCGATCCGTTCGTAGACGGACGAAGCGAGTGCGACGACAGTTGGATCGCCGAGCACGACGACGTGATCGGTCCGTTCTGTCGCGAAGCGACGATCGGCGAGTGGCCGAGTCTGCTACCCGAGCCGAACTACGGGGTTTTCTCGATTTATCGTCGAAGTTCGTCGACGCGGGATTTCGCGCTGTGATCGAGCGTGAACGCCGTAACGACGGAGACACACCGGTGCGACTGGCCGATCCGTGCTATCCGTGTCCGATAGTGGCGACCGACGACGGAGACGCGTACTTCTGCGGAGACGAGTTCACGATCGAGGAGTCGCGCGACGGCGTTCCCGCGGTGACTCGAGCGTGCATCGGCGTACGTCGCGAACGCGATTATTTGCACGGTAACGGCGGTCAGTTTCCGAACGCGTGTCTGCGAATCTCGTCCGATGAGGGACTAGCGAGCGATCGCTTTCTCTTGCAATCCATGACGAACGACGAAGAGAAACCGAGCGCCGCGGGCGACGGCGGTGTGCGCTTCGCACTGGAAATAGGCGTGCTGTTCGATCGAGGCACGGCGCGATGATGGTTCGGCGGATCGAAGGACAGTTTTGACGAATCGCCGAACTATCGGCGATTCGTGCGATCGTTACGAACACCCGCGAACAACGAGTTGTCCGAACTCGCCGCGATATGGACGTTCAATCATCCGTCGATCGCGACGCATCGTCGACGAGTATGCGAATCGTTGCGCGCTTTCTGGGGCAGCGCGCAACGATTCGCATACGTTCGCGTGTCGTTGATCAAGAAGGACAATCGCTCGATTTTCGTGGAGAAGAGATTACTATTAGATTGCATGTATGACGGCGACGATAATAAACGTAATCTATGAAATGCTTGTGGTGAATCAAGTGGAACAGGAGAAACAAGCTGGAAATATACCTTTTACGAGACACGCGATTAACAGTACAAAATCCCTCGTTCGAAAGAAACTCAGCGCGTTTAACGTTGAATTTTGGGATTCATCGTACGAAACGATTGAGAAAGATGATTGACATTTTGAACATTGAAAGTGAACCGGTCTTTGACGAGCGCATCGTCAAGATTGAGACACATAGGTACAACCCATACGCTAACACAACGTTTGGATATAGCGACGAGATACGAATACCCATACAGCAGCAGGATTTATACATATTGCCATGCGAGAGTTATCTCTATGTCGAGAGGAAGGTGACGAAGCAAGTTGCAGTCGATGGTGCAACTGTAACATTGGGATATAATTGCGTTGCATTCATGTTTGATGAGATTCGTTATGAACTGGATGGTATGGAGAATGATCGTAGCAGAAACGTGGGAATAACTTCAACGCTCAAAAACTATGTATCGATGTCTTCGGATGAAAATGCTGTCATGAAAAATGCCGCGTGGGATGCGACTGACACTATTTCGTCGGACGGATACTTCAACTTTTGCGTACCACTCAGCGTGTTGCTAGGATTCTGTGAAGACTACAAGCGTATAGTGATTAACGCGCGTCACGAATTGATTCTATTACGATCGCGCAGCGACAACAACAGTCTACTAGGATCTTCAACGCTGGATCCTAAGATTGAGCTATTCAAGATACAATGGCGAATGCCTCACGTAATCTTGAACGATATCAATAAACTTTCCATGCTGAAAACTTTGGAGAACGGACGATACCTGAGTATGAGTTTCCGCTCGTGGGATCTGTATGAATTTCCTCTACTGCAAAGCACGACCAAACATCTGTGGACCATCAAAACTGCTACTGGGAGAAGAACTGCTAATCTGGAGAAGCCTCGATACGTTATCTTTGCGCTGCAGACTGGCCGGAAGAATGTCATGTCGGAAAATACTCGTATAGCTCGTTTCGATAATAGCAAATTAATCAACGCGAAGCTCTATCTGAATTCAAAGTGTTATCCGTACGACGACATGAATTTAGACTTTGCAAAAAATAAATATGCCGTACTTTACGATATGTATAGACGTTTTCGTAAATCTTATTATGGATGTGACAGTGCTGAGGTATGATTAGTAATTACCGACTTTTGGCGGCTAGCTCCTTTCGTGGTTATCGATTGTTCGCATCAAAATGAATCCATCAAGAGTGCAACTGTTGATGTGTGCTGTGACGTAGCGGCCGTGAAGGCTCCCGTCACAGTGCGAACCCTCGGTCCTTACGCGAGGTTTGCGGGGGGGGGGAAGAGTATCGCGCGAAAATTGCGGGGGAGAGGAGCCGCATTGCCCCCCCGTATTAATCATTATTAATGATAAGAGCGCGCAGGTGTGACGGTCCCGCGTCCCTGAGCTTTGTGCCCCTGCACCTCCTGCGCCGACCATCAAGACCGGAGGAGCCAGAAGGAAGAAGAGGACGTCACCCATCGCCCGGACAGCCACCTCAGGTGAATGCTCCTCCTTATCTCTCTTATTACCGACTCCCGTATCGCCTCAAAAGATTCTCGCTGCCGTTTCCGTTGTCCACAGGCCCGTAGGAATATCAAGCGAAGCTATCGTTGCTCCCATGCTCGAAGCGTGACCGCCTGCGAGACAAAGCCGGCCTAGGCGCAAAGACAGCGGGAGCGCGAACGAGAGAGAACGCGCGAGAGTGAGACCGAGCACCCGTTCCGCGGATCGACAACAAAGATCCGCGGAAGGATTCCCGTATTGGGAGATAAAACGCGGAACGGGGAGAGAAGTGTCTCGAGACACAACAAGGAAGAAAGAAGAGACACCGTTTTTGGGAACAAATAAAAGAGCGAACTCCCGTTTTCGCTCTCTCTTACCTCTGCCAGAGTTAGTCTGCTGTCGACTAGTATGGATCAGTATCGCTTCTACTATCGTATATCGTTAAGGAAAGGAGTGTCGTATCGTTAGCGAGAGAAAAGACTATCGTTTGCCGGGAACGAGAGGAAAAGGTTTTGTGGAGTTCCCCTCGTCCAAGGAGTTACCGTTGGTGGCTGAGTTGTGCAGGAGCGAGCGGAGGAGGGAGATAGAAGGACCACGCTGCCGGGGAGGTTCCCGACTGTGTAAGACCGTCCACCTGACTTTCTATTTCGATGTCCCGTGCGTACCGTGTCTCGGTTTATTTGTCGGCGCAGAGCAAATCTCAAATTGCGAGGGCACACAGTGGAGTGTATTGTATCGAGGGGTCGGCCCGTTCCGATTCCCGTAATAATAAAAAGTGAGATAATACAAACGCGCAGTGCTACTTTTACATTTTTCCCGACTACTTCCCGGATTCCCGATCGAACCCTCCCGTCTGTCGACTTAAAATATCGAGGAGCTACCGGTCCCGTCGGATTCGCGTGTCTCGGCCATTTGGTGGTTTGTCATTTCGTGTTGGTGATCGGTGCAGTCCGCTGCACCTGGCGCCCAACTATTTGACAGAGAGAAGAAGTGGCATCAGGATTAACATAAGAAAATCATTGCATTAATTATAAAGTATGTTTTACTTTATATATTATTTTATATATCATGGTTCGAGAAAAATATTTCATTTTAATATTTTTCAGAATGATGCAATTTAATCCCTTGAATGTTATAATGTTACTCTTTACAACTTTCATTGCTCTTAACTTTCCATAAAGTCCGATAACTCCAAAAGAAGTAAAAGTGAAGGAGAAAATTGAATATTTGTTAAAAGAAATAGAAAATGAAGAGGAATTTGAAATAGGAGAGGAAGAAACTTTAGATTTTTACAATACATATGAGATTCCAGAAGCGGAAAATATTGATTTATTAGAGGAAAATGAAAGAAAAGAATATCTCCCGGAAAAAGTTATTTGTAGCTCCGTTGAAGCAGGAATATCAAATGATTATAAAAGGCAAGCTGTGGAATACTGGAAGAGCGGTAAAACAAGACCAAGATCGCTTGAAGGAGTTAAAAGAAGATACAGAAAAGTAACATCGATGCGACAATTACGACGATGGGAGGACTAAATCAGTGCAGGTGGCAGCAGAAATGAAAAATTAAAAAGAATTTCTGAATATACAATAAACCGCTTTAATGAAGCGCTTGAAAATAGAATAATTATTCATGACATTGACATTGCTCGATGGGCTTCTCGAGCATAAGAAGAGAAAAATGTGGTAGGATTCAAAGCTTCCAAAACGTGGGTAAAAAGATTCAAAACTTCATATGATATCGTCTCTCGAAAAATAACAAAATTTGTAACAAAAAAATCATTGTTATCGAAAACAGATTTAGAAGATAAGTGTAATACATTTATTGAAAATGTAAAATATTATATTGAACGATACGGCGTAGACAATGTTTATAATTCGGATCAGAGTGGATTCCAACTTGAATTTCACTCTGGTCGTACTTTATCCCAAAAAGGTCTAAAAAATATAGAAGCTGTAATACAATCTACATCAGCAACCATACACAGTTATACTATACAGCCGACTATTTCTGCAGATGGTAGACTATTATCGCCTCTTTTTATTAATTTAAAGGAACATTCGATCCTAGAGTAAAAGAAACTATGTTCAAAGCACCTAATATTTTTGTTACGGCTTCTAAATCAGGCAAATTAACATCGAGTCATATAAAAACTTGGTTGAAAGAAGTATTTTTTCCGAATGTTGGCCCACAATCCGTATTATTATTAGATTCTTGGAGTGGACATTGTCCCAACATAATTGAGGAGACGAGAACAGATTTTGCAACAAATATTGTTTTCCTAACAATTCCAGCCGGTTCAACAGGAAAAATACAACCGTTAAGGTCATTCTACAGTACGTGTCGTAAGTTATAAGCCGTAAGAATTGGCGAATCACAATCAATTATTATAAAAATAATCGGTCAGTTTCTACGGCTTATAACTTACGACACGTATTGTAGAATGACCTTTAGATGTATACGGCTTCCGATTACGGAAAAATTTTATTAGGCATTTTTCCGATACTTTTATGTTATTAAATCTTGCAATTCATCTTCATGCTAGAAATAATATATTGAAATTGCAATCATTACCGCATCATCAATTCTTGTCGCCCAGATTTCTAAATTTATTTAAATATGCCTGGTTTAAAAGTGGATATACAAGGTGCACGATTTATCTGAAGACATTGAAATATCTCGAGAACTATGCATTGGATAAAAAAAAGTGGTTAATGAAAGTTGTTAGTCTCGAAGGGGGACATCCAATGATACCAAACTCGACCTCCCACCCCACCCCCTGAGGGTGGGGGTTGGGGGCAACTTTGAAATCTTAAATGGAAACTCCCATTTTTTATTGCAGATACGGATTTTACGCCACAAAATACGTAAATTTTGTCCGAAACTTTTTTTTCGATTCGTGATAGATGGCGCTGTAATCGCAAAAAATTATATTTTCCGCAATTCTCCAGAAATGATCATTGGATTGAGAAATAAAAAATACCTGTTCAATATTTTTAAAGAACATAATAAAAGTTATTCCCAAAGTCGATATTCATAGTTGAATCCTATATTTAAGATTGTATTACGTTTACCTTCATATACTCCGTAGCTAATAAAATACAGTCCATGTTGCATCTGAAGAGGAACTAAGACGATCTTAAATATAAAGGCAGACTATAAATACCTAATAACATTTTTGATTTAGCGACGCAGGTCAAACCTGAGCCAAGCAATCAGTTCCTAATTTTCATCCAATAAAATGAGAAACTTTAATTAGTTCGACCTAACATTCAACGTCGGTCGCTAAACCAAAAACGTTATTAGTTTTTTGTACATTTTTCTTTTTAGAATTCATCTAAATCAATTGGAAGCAGTAATGACTCCGAACTTAGTACTTCTTCAGAGAGTGGAGATCTTCGTTTCCAAAATGTACAGTTGAAGAAAAAAATTATATGTCTAACAGCTGAACTAAAGGTATACAAAGCAATTAAATCTATGATTGCAGGTAATGGGCGTTATAGTTCTTTTTTGTCTTCGAAATGTTGTACTGTGCTATTGCCCTGTCTTATGTTATGAACTGAAGCAAATTTATGTTACTTGTTCTTCTTATTTATAGAATTTACTCATTTGCCATCTCATGTAAAAAAAAATACGGGAAAAGTTTAAGGAATGCCTTCAAGACAATCCAAAATCCATTGCAAAAACATTTCCCACTTCTGTACCAAAAAATGTGAGTATTGTAAATTTATTAGGTGTACAACTTTGCTTCCGCTGTTTTCCTATAGATGGCTTTAGCGGTAAGTAGTGGTCGAAATAGATCATAGACGTCATACAATAAATTTGGGCATCTGTCAACATAACCCCACAGAAACATTAATCGATTAGTGTCTGCATCATAAAGTTATTCTCAATTGAAAATGTCAATTGAAAATCAGTTTACGAGCCAAATTCTCGTCATTTGCGGGAGGTTTTAATTTTCTGCTTCAATATATGAAGAAATCTACGGCTGAGGCTCATCGAATGCTCTCAAATACTTATGGTGGGGCCGCTATTAGTGAAAGAACGTGTCGTGAGTGGTTTCAACGCTTCAAGAACGGTGATTTTCACGTCGAAGACCGGCATAGCGATGGAAGAGAGAAGGTTTTCGAAGATGCAAAATTGGAGATATTACTTAATGAAGACTCGTGTCAAAGTCAAGAAGAATTAGCACGATCATTGGGAATGACTCAACAAGCAATTTCAAAACGTCTCAAAGACATGGGAATGATTCAGAAGCAAGGAAATTGAGTGCTGTACGAGTTGAAACCGAGAGATGTTGAACGGCGTTTGTTTGCTTGTGAACAGTTGCTTTAAAGGCAAAGAAGGGATTTCTGCATCGCATTGTGACTGGGGACGAAAAATAGGTTCATTACGATAACCCCAAGCGCAGAAAATCATGGGCATATCCCGGCCATGCTGCCACGTCGACGGCCAAACCGAATATTCACGGCTCCAAGGTCATGCTCTGTATTTAGTGGGACCAGCTCGGCGTAGTGTATTATGAGCTGTTAAAACCGACTGAAACAATCACAGGCGATCGTTATCGAACGTAATTAATGCGTTTGAGCCGAGCATTGAAAGACAAACGGCCGCAATACAACGAGAGACACGATAAAGTGATTTTGCAGCATGACAATGCTTGACCCCATGTTGCGAAAGTGGTCAAGACATACTTGGAAATGTTGAAATGGGAAGTCCTACCCCACCCGCCGTATTCTCCAGACGTTGCTCCCTCTGACTATCACTTGTTTCGATCAATGGCACACGGCCTGGTTGACCACCCTGGCGGAAAAAACTTTAACAAAAAACTACAAATTTTTATTAAAAATAGAAATCTGTAAAAATTTGTATACAGATATAAATATTTGTAGAGAAATTTGTTTTTTTGTAGAATTTTGTACAAAATAATACCACAAATTACAATATTCTATAACTTAGAAATCATTACAAGTAATATTTTATAAAAATCTTACAATTTTATAGAAGCAATTACAAAAATGTATAAATTTAAAAAATTGAAAAACAACAAAGTCTGTAGAAATAAAAATACTTACTTTTTGTAGAATATTGTAAATATTTAGAAATATCTGTGCACATCTACAAGAATTTTCATATCGTAAAACTATGTAATTTTAAATTCAATGCAATTTTTAGTTTCCCATAAAATACAACAAGTTTTTATATATTACGTCACGTGAATGTCGATTTCAATATTTTATATAGAACCCCCTATTTTTATATATCTTGTAGCTTATCTCGAGAGCTTTCCAAAACACTATCGTAGATCACGTAGAAACTTATTAGGAGTACAAATAAGTTTCCGCCGTTTGACAAAAGATGGTCCCACCAGAAGGTTATATTGAAATTGTCAGATGTAAAACGTAATATCGTAAGTTTGGACATCTGGTAACAACATAACCTTGAAGTATTAGTGACTCCGTATCAGCATTATATAATTTTTTTCGTGCGAAAATGTCAAGTTTTGTGCCGAATAAGCGTCATTTGCGGGAACTTTTGATTTACTTCTTTAATTTGAAGAAATCTGCACCTGAGGCGCATCGATTGCTTGTAGAAGCATATGCTGAGACTGCTTTAAGTGAGAGAAGTTGTCGTGAGTGGTTTCAAAAGTTTAAAAACGGTGAGTTTGACGTGGAAGACAAAGAACGTAGTGGAAGGCCGAAAGTGTACGAAGACACGGAATTGGAAGCATTATTGGAGGAAGATTCGTGCCAAACGCAAGAAGAACTTGCACTTACATTAAAAGTGACTCAGCAAGCAATTTCACATTGTTTAAAATCGTTGGGAATGATTAAAAACAAGGAAATTGGGTTCTGTATGAATTGAAGCCGAGAGACGTTGAACGCCGATTTTGCACGTGTGAAATGCTGCTTGCCAGGCATAAAAGAAAGGGTTTTTTGCATCGTATAGTCACTGGTGATGAAAAATGGATCCACTACGATAACCCAAAGAAGAGAAAATCATGGGGACCACCTGGCCATGCTTCAACATCGACAGCCAAACCGAATATTCATGGAAAAAACTCATGCTGTGTATTTGGTGGGATCAGCTTGGTGTCGTGTATTATAAGTTGCTCAAACCGAGCGAAACCATTACTGGAGCTCTCTACCGAACACAATTAATGAGATTGAGCCGAGCACTCAAGGAAAAACGCGCCCATTACTACTCCAGACACGACAAAATTATTCTCCTACATGACAACGCTTGGCCACATGTTGCAAAACCGATCAAAACCTATTTGGAAACACTTAATTGGGAAGTCTTACCCCACCCGCCGTATTCACCAGACATTGCCCCTTCCGATTATCACTTGTTTCGGTCGATGGCACATGGCCTGTCCAAGCAGCGCTTTACATCATATGAAAATATTAAAAATTGGGTCGATTCGTGGATAGCCTCAAAAGATGAAGAGTTCTTCCGACGTGGTATCCGAATGCTGCCAGAAAGATGAGAAAAAGTAGTGACTAGTGATGGACAATACTTTGAATAAAATGTAATGTACCGTTCTTTCACAGTAAATTCCTAATTTTTGATAGAAAACGACGGAAACTTATTTGTACTCCTAATAATTGCAAATACCGATTTATTTTTACGACTGTACAATGTATTACAATTACTGCTAATTAAAATTTGTACTTTTCACTAAAATAGTACAATTTGTACACAAATTTATTAAAAATTATTTATTATTAATGTTATTCATTTAATTGAAGAAATTATTAATATTGAATAAATGTTGGTAGATTTGTGTACAAAGTTATATATTTAACTAAAAATAATTGTTTTATCAGTTTTTAATTGTTTGGGGTGGAAAAGGGTAATTAGAGATATAATTATTTGTAACAATATGTAAATCAATTAATGTTTTTACCAAAATCTTCACAGTACAATATACTATTTTTCGTGAACATGGATTGTTATACACAAAAAGTAATATACTGCACAATACGTCGTAACAATTTTTGTAACAAATATCGCAACAATTTTTGGAAAAACATCTATTCAAGTATATATTGTTGGAAATACAATATAAACTACGCGTTTTCACAAAACATAAAAAAAATTTACACAACTGTTTCCAATATAACATTTCTTTATTTATACAACACTTATTTCGACATAAAAATACGTAAAACATCGCTAATAATAGTAATTTGACGTAATTTTGCCCTGTAATTTGTAAATCAAGTCGTAGCAATGTAATTATAAGTTTCGACCGAAAACTACGAAAATCTAGAAAATTCTAATTCTAGCATTTCATTGTAGTATACTGTATTTTTATGGACATAAAAATTTGTAGAATATCAGTATTTTTTGTAGTTTGACGTAGTTTTGCTGAGAATAAATCAAGTATACAATAGAAAAGTACAACAAATTATAAAAGTGTTCTAATTCTAGCATTTTTATGTAAATTTTTGTAGCACATTGTAAATTCAAATAGATTTTTTTAAGCACTTTGTAAATTTATGTAGAATTTCATAGATTCTGACACTTACTTTTGGTCGTTTTTGTACTTTATTTTTATTTTTTGTACAAATTTGTAAAATTTTTTCCGCCAGGGCAGTTCCAATCATCATTATCGCACTTCGAAGGGCCTCCAGGGCGTTGTTTGTCGATTAGACTGAAATTACCACTTTTAAACCGCTTAAACCAAAATGCGCACACATCGTACGATACAACACCTTCGCCGAGAAAGGAACAAATCGATTCGCACGCTTTTGCAGCATTTTTTCCTTATTGGAATTCGTAAAGAATGCAGTGTCGGATATGCACATTATCTGTTGCCATTTTCGACTGTACTGAACTGAATACTTTTGAAGGTTATGTTGGGCCTTTCGCCATAACTATATGTTCTTTTTAATAACTATATATCAACATTGCATAATCACAAAAGAGCAGGAAAATCTATTCAATTTAAAATTGATTTCATAACTGCTTAAAATAATTTGGATTATTCATTTGTATACCTAATAATTTGGACTTACCTTTTCTGCCAGGTGCAATAGAGCTGTCTGAATGTTTCATTCGAATAATTGCTTATATTGCTGGTTTCGTTGTTCGTTACTTGAACAAAGTAATATATTGTAACACTTGTGTCAAGGCTCTCTGTGGCAATGAAACAAATCGAGATTGCTCTTTAATCAATATTAAGAATCGCGGGGGATTGACACTTCCCTCAAATGACGTAATTGCTATTTGTAAGATTGCGGAAACTGTTATCCGTTTTTCTTTACGCGAAAGTGGCGGTAAGCATTTATTAAAACACATGACTGAAGCGTTCCTTTTACATAAGGTTTTGAATCATATTATTGAAAACAACGATATATTTCACAATTTGCAAGAACATTCTTGCGATCAAACTCCGTTACAAAATCACGTAGTTCATCTAATAAAAACGGTTGCTTCTAAATATATTCAAATTAGATTGTACTTTATAGGACGCAATATGACTGATGAAGAAAATAATGTACGTATAAGGCAACACTTTAACAAAATTATATTATTTAACGGGCAATAAGACTGTGATATATATACGTGTGACATATATTCCACACAGCAGAAATGCTCGAAATACATCACAGGAATATTCTAAGAATATTACAATGGCTGCGTTCAGTAGAACAAAATGATCAGTGAGCGCTTAGTGATTATTCCCATACAGCACAGAAGCTGCAGCAACATTGTTGTAGCATTGCAAAATTGCATATTGCAGTGCAATATTACAGCAAAATTGCAAAAACAATATTGTGCAATATTATTTCTGCAATATTGCAGCTATATTGCAAAGATATTAATTTGCAGTAACAATTGAATATCCATTAACGAATGTCCTTTGCGACGCTAAACACTTTAACCTCCTCTTTTTACCTCCTCTTTTAACCTCTATTCGTTGATAGATGTTACAAAAAAACTTAATTGCGATTGTTCAATTTTTAAAGCTTATGGCTTAAATCACCAAATGTTAGACTAGTTAAGGTTAAAGTCAGTCTTAACTCTATGACTCATTGTAAAACTAGCTTGTCGTCATGCTATATCAATATTCTAATTGGTGAAGAAGACCTTGTGTCTCCATCGAAACAGCAGAGACCTGGTTACGTGATCAGTTTGCCACTCTCTTCCTTTGAGGCTCTCTAGCTGGAAGTTGGAATCTCCTTACAGTGTCTGTTACGTAGCTGGAGAAAAGAGGTATGTAAATACATTTGGTTATTGTAACAAATACGTTATTGTAACGTCTTTCGATCAAACTGATCTAGATCGCAGTCATATTTTCATCTCAAACGAGAAAGAACGCTTATCGACATATAATGGCAATGTAAATATCGTTTTGCAACGCAATTCACTCCGTAAAATATTACAATTCATCCCTTTATTTAGTTAAGTTGCAGATGACACAAATGTGTGTATTGAGAAACTGACGGAGCCTTATAACCTTTCTGAAAGACTTCATTGGAACCACCGTACTCAGAAATTGTATTTTGTCGACTTATATAAGTATATACGTAGACTACACCCTGCAACAGATGTTATAAGCAATGCATACAGATAAGACTATATATCTCTTGGGTATTTATCTGGTTTCCCGGATTTCATTTTGAAAATTGATTAGACTATAAGCTATTTCGATTCGCTTTTACACAAAATGAACGAATTTTAAAGAAAAAAGTTATTCTACTCCGTAAAGCAATATGATTTTGATCAATACTGCAAATAACGGTATTATTTAGATTCAAGTTGCTATTTAATTATTATTTAAAATTTTATAAAAATAATAATAATACGGTAATGATATATATTTCAGAAGCTGTTCGTATATCCTACAGCGCAATGACAGACAACGACTATGCGGAATATGTATCGAAATGGCTTGCATAAGCGACTGTACGGATTTCAAGGCAAAAAATTGGAGAAATGGTGGCTCATGATTAACAATGATATTATCATTTAATATAATATTTTTATTAATAGTTTATTAATAGTATTAATATAATATTTTTCATTTATATGTGTTCCTTTTACATATATGTGTTCATAATTTTTGATAGTTCTTTGATGTTTTTCGTTTATTTTTTACTACCAAAGTAGATAAAACACTTTATTTATGTTTTATATACATATGTTTATATTTTGTTACCATTATGTATGTACACCATTTAGTATATTAACCAAAGAAGCAAATTTTTATTTAATATTAATTGTTGTAACATACTTTTATAAATAAATATATATATATGTGTTATAATTTTGACGTATTAATAGTTACAATACTACTGCGATTGCTGTTTAACATATCTATACTATAGTATGTGAGTCTAACTAATAACTTGCAATTATGATATCCTACATAATACAGCTGTTTGCTAATTTCTACAGATATTTTGTGGATATCAAATGACAAAAATACTTCAGTATATTATGACAATATTCAAATATCCGCTTTTTATTACATTTTTATAACAAAATATAACATTGACGTAATTGTTATATTTCGTTTTAGATGTAATAAAAAGCGGACTTTTAATATCGCAATAATGTTATACTGACAATTTTGCCATCTGCTGGTATCTGTGGAAAAAAGATTAACACATAATTATGTTATATGGAATTGTATAATTACAAAATGTTGAATACATGTTTTAGAATAGTTTAGTTGCATATATCCCTTACGGGAAGAAATTACAGCCTGTAAATATTACAATTGTGTAATTATTACAGAACTCCCAGTAATTTCCACAGAAAGAATCACAATAATCTGTAGTTATTACACGCTGAAGTGTGTAATATACTACACGTGCAATCCACTACATATGTAATATACTATGCGTGTGGTAAGTGACTTGTGTAATAGACTACACGTGTGGTGAATGACTTGTGTAATAGACTATACGTGTAATCTACAAAATGTGTAATACACACTACTACATATGTGTAATGAATAAAACGTGATATACCCCCAGTAATCTATGAAATTTAATAGCAAATCTTAATATATATAATATACTTTTACTGCAATGCAGCTGTAAATAAATTATTTCTATAGTGTTTGAAAAATTTATTAAATTTAATATAATATAATGTATAGTGTATATAATAGTGTAGTATAATGTATATAATAGTATGTGTAACCACATTTTATTTTTTAATTAAAAAAATATTTTGCTACGAACTATAGCCTATAGTTCGTGACGGGCAGGCGTACGTACACGGTAGTTCGCTTGTGTGCGCGCCGCTGCACGCATTATAACTGTGCTGGTTAGGACTCGAAACTGACATCACTGCGGATGGCCCGGCAGTATGTGCAATGTGACTAATATCTAATATTGTGTCTCTCAATTTTTATAATTGCGAAAAATGAAAGATACCGAGTGCGTATTAGTAGAATTGGTAATTATCCAGTTTAGGGGCTCCGCTTTAGAATTCGATAAAAATAGACTCAATTAACGCGTTTTTTAATAAGGAGCAACTTTTTCCTTTGCGAAAATTGTCGCTCTTCACTGCGAAACGAAATAAAAATAGTTAAAGTTGACTGGTATAATAGGTTAGGAAATCTGTCAAGATTCCGGATGGGTTCGCAACTTTCCACGCGCGACGAGGTAGGTGCGGGAGGAGGGGTCGAAGGCCCCCCTTGCATCCCCCCGTGTGTGTGTAAATAGAAATATAATTATCATTATTATTATTATTAATGTTTTCAGTTTCAAGAGAACATTCACTTAAACGTAAGTCTTACTTAGGTCCAGTTTCACGACTTATATTATATTAACCGGAATATATTATACGACTTATATTATATTAACCGGAATATATTATACGATTTATATTATTTTAACCGGAATATAATTCGTTAATATTAGAAGTACCGAGCGGTTATTTCTGATACTTTCTATTTTTTGGATTAATATCCTGTTTCTTTAAGATTACAGGATTTTTGTTTTGAGGGTTTGTTTAATGTGATGTTTGTGAAGAATGTATACAATATATAAATTTCTACATATAAGATTAAAAATATGAAAAATATTGCAGTGAAAGCAAGGAGGTTCCACGATGCGCACGATGTCTCAATAACTATTTGACCAATTGACTTGCAACTTGGCAGCATTATAAAATAGACTTCTCTTTAGCGTTTTAACTACAATTAACCAAATTCATTAATAATTAATATTTTTTATTAAACTTTACCGAGAGGCCAGAAATAGACGATTTTCGTTCTAAATGCTACCATTTTATTATTTATGTTCCGATTGTAGTTCAGACGATAACTATACTTATAAAAAATAAAAAGCTACTTTAAATAATTGTGTAAAATTAAATCACACACATTTAGAAATTCCTTGGAATCGTCTATTTGCAACCTTTTTGCTTTTACTGCAATATTTTATATATTTTTAACCTTACATACTTGTAGAAAAATGTATATATATTCTTCAAACATCATTAAGCAAACTCTCAAAACCCGTAATCTTTTAATCATGTGATCTTTTTCGCTTCCGCAAAATTTAACGAAATATACATATTTTTTGTCGGGTTCAATAAGACTACTCTTTAAAAGCCTATCTCAACAAAATTACATAATCGCATCATTGATATGCACAAGGAAATCAACCAATCATAATCCGTACAAGCGTGCCTTTTATATTAGACATATTTTACATTTAATTAATCTGTTTCCTTCTCTAGAACAAATAATCATCAAAGGTCAAGATAACGTCAAAATTATTTTAACTTAATTTTGACATCATCTTCACTTTTATATAATTATTTGTTCTACTTCAGTTATGCATATGAACAATATGACTATGCAAGTTTGTCTCAATAAGTCTTAAACTCCGGTTAAAATAAATTATGAAACTAAATCTTAGCGTTTTTCAATCATCGAACATCTTTCACGATGTTACGATTATAAATATTATCTATATAACCAATTGTAACCTACATAATGGAACGCTCTTTGATTGAACCGATTGAAATTGCTCATATCAATTATCAATGATATATGGTCTTTCATTACATTCTCTAAGATTCAATTGTTAATTGAACAATTCCTTTCACAAGTCAAAGATTAACATGCTGATTTGAAACATAATGCAAAAAGCTCGAAAATAAATGCGAACCAGAGAAGAGATTAACAATGAATGATTATTATTTAATATGCAACCTACATTAACATAGAATGTCTAATTGACTTAATGTCTCGAAGCTACTGAATATGAATTTAATTTTAAATTAATTAATTAATAATAATAATAATGATAATTTAATAATAATAATAATAATAATGTTCTTTAAAAATATTGAACAGGTATTTTTTATTTCTCAATCCAATGATCATTTCTGGAGAATTGCGGAAAATATAATTTTTTGCGATTACAGCGCCATCTATCACGAATCGAAAAAAAAGTTTCGGACAAAATTTACGTATTTTGTGGCGTAGAATCCGCATCTGCAATAAAAAATGGGGATTTTCATTTAAGATTTAAAAGTTGCCCCCAACCCCCACCCCCAGGGGGTGGGGTGGAAGGTCGAGTTTGGTATCATTGGATGTCCCCCTTTGAGACTAATAACTTTCATTAACTACTTTTTTTATCCAATGCATAGTTTTCGAAATATTTCAATGTCTTCAGATAAATCGTGCACCCTGTATATGTGTCATTTATTTATATATATATTGTCATGTAATTAATATATTTAATCAAGCCGTAAGAACACGAGAAGAGAGGAAGAACGAGCGAGAGAGAGAAAGAGCGAGGTATAGGAGTAGCGAGAAAAATCTCGCGGCTCACGCAGGCAATAAGCTAGACGAGCGGGAAAGAAACAGATAATATGTCGACGCTCGTCTAGTCTCCCATGTGCTACCTCGCGTGCGTGAAAAATAATTCCTCGCTTCGCACGTTCCCTTGACACGAGACGCTACCGCGTCTTTTGATGTCTCTGGAGCGTGAAAGATGAAAGAAAAGCGGAGAGATGTTCGCTTAGCGATAAGATCGCCGCTACCTCGCCTCGTGTTTATTGCCGCGCGCCGCTCAGTAGTGAGACAAAGACGGAACGATTGTCTGTCGTCTGTCTTTTTCTAATCTACTATCCATTGCATGGAAGTAGTACGGACACGAACTTAGGCGCATTTTACTTTTATCACCGCGAAAGTGCGCCTAGCGGACGTAGTTTAGGCGCATTTTGGTCAGATGGCGTATCTAAAATGCGCCTAGCCGTATCCCCCGAAATACAGCCGGTGGCCGCTCTCATTCTTCTCTCTGGTATAACATTCCGTGACGTTAGCGACTGTCGCCATCTTGGCTCTCATATCCGTTACAATAGACATTTCTTTCCCCTCACCCTTCATGGACCATCCCCGCAGCTCTATGCTCCGTCCATATATTCTTACGTCCATATATCATGTCTATGGTCTCAACGGCTGCGTTCTGATATTCACTGCCAGCACTGAAATTCTATAGTATACGTGACACAAACTATGTATTTTCAGTACTGGCAGTGAATTTCGGAACGCAGCCAACATCGTCAATAAGACGCAAATAACGAGGGAGAGAGGGAAGCTTGAATGGTTGTCGACATGATGACACCGTTGACGTCGCGGAGAACCATGATAATGAACAACAAGGAGTTCTACAGCTTTCGTGTGACTGTACATAAGGATAAGTCTGTTGTGATGAGGAGAAGCTTAGTCATTCCATCATGGCAATCTCTTACTCAGGAAAATTTACAACAAAGACTGGTAAAAGTGGCATTCTCTTGTATAATTACCACAGAACCAATTTCACCATCTTCGATTAATTTAATCAATTATTTTATTAAAATAAACGCACCGCATTTGTTGTTAAACAGAATTGACCATAATTGATCAATTACAGCTGATACCTAATCAGCCAATTAAATTAATCAAAGATAATGAAATTGACTCATAATCATGTTTTGGTGTCATGTCATCATTGATTTATATTTGTTTACATATAATTATTTTGACATCTAAGTTCAAGAGATAATTTGAACTTCTGTTATATTTCCTAGTAAAAAATTTCTTTTATTTCAATAGAAATTTTTCAGTAGGATTGTATATATTATACTTTTTTCTGAAACATACATAGAAAAACAAGTGAATAGCAATATATTAGAAATAAATGTAGTATTGTATTTATTTGTTGATACAGCATATAACAATATAAAAGAACATGATAAATATATATCTATCAATATGATTTTTACATATTTTACCTTTTCTTTTATTTATTGCAGCGTGACAAGTGTGGAAGTAAAGGAATCAGTCATATTTCTTACATCGATGATGATGGTGATGAAATTCCAATAGAGTCAGAATATGAGTTTCAGGAGGCATTAAGAGTAAAAAATATATGTATATATATATACATACACACATGACATACAGATATATACACAAATATATATATTAAAGATATAGTTATATTTTAGATTGAAATAAGATATTTGTTTTATTTTTATATAGTTATATTTTCAGTAAAATTCCTGTTTAGGGCACTTCCTTCTAACCTCACACAAAAAATTCTATAATGCATCAAAACTGTATGTTATATTGAGAAATTCATGTAACTGCATATTGAAATTTTATAATTTAACTGTTTGAACTGTATGACATACTAATTGATGCTGATATTCAAGACAATTGAAATAGAGCAGTAAATTTCATTCTCTACTAAATATTTGTTTATAAACATATATATTGATTTTTAAAATCAAAACAGGGCAGTAAGTTCTGTTATATGTTGAATATTTTTGAAATGTATATGGTGTCAGAAAATCATGATTTATTTTTAAAAATTCTATTATAGCTTTTTAATAAATAATGTAGTGGCTGAAACCTTTGTATGTTATTTAGGAAGGTTAGTACTATAATATATGACAATATCAAGGCCATCAGAAGTATCTTTTCTAAACGGGAGTTTTATTGTACTTTTTAGACTATCTTGTAATTCTTTTATTCTTTTTTATTAAATATTAAATATAGATTTATTTTAAGTCTATAGATGGGATAACTTTTTTTTTATTAATTTTTATAAAAAATTGACCTAAGAGTTCAGAATTAAATTTTTAATTCTGAACAATTTTAACAATTTTTATTTCAGCTTGCAAAAACTTCTACTCCAAGCAATAAAGGACTTGTATTACTTACAAGATCCTGCAAACTTACTGAATGGAATAATATTTTGGATATGAGACAATATAATGAAAAAAATGAAAAACAGAATGTACAGAATACTGAGAAGATTATACAAAGTTGTACCTCAGATTTAAACAATATAACACATACAATGACAGATATGTCATGTTATGTTGATAAGATGAGTGAGAAGCAGTCAGAGCCGGTGGTTTCATATGATACATGGTTAAAAGTTGATGATTCAAATATTTCAATGCAATGGCACTCACCAAAAGTATTGAATGAAAATACTTCACCTCCTCCATGGTTTACAGAATATATGGAATCTGTAAGTACATATACACCAATAAATATATGGAGATATCTATGTGATTGCATATACTATAGGTCTGAAACCACTCGTACATCTCTTTTCTTTCAAAAACTAAACATTTAGCAGAAAAACATTTTAGACAAAAATTGTATGGTTTCAAGGGGAACATAAAACAACTATATTGGTTTGTTTGCTTAGCACCACTTTTGAAATATTTACTGATCATTACTTTTCTTAAATAGAAACTCGAATTTTTTATTATATTATCTCTTTTAACCAATTAATTTGAACAACTTTTGTCTAAAACTTTTTTATTCGCTCAATATTTTTTGAGATATTTAAGGAAAACTTAGTAACTCTTACAACATTTAATTTACTATATCTCGTTAACTGTTTGTTGAAAGAAAAAATGGTATTAGACTTTTTACTCTATTTGGTCTCAAGAATATATTGTTACAATAGCGCCCTGACTTTTGTTAATTTGATGGTTTTGAAATTTTCAAAGGTCGATAAGTTAACAAAAGGTGGGGCATTATTGTAATAATATATTCTTGAGACCAAATAGAGTAAAAAATTTAGTATTATTTTTTCTTTCGATAGTGAAATATCGTAAGTTAGATATTAAGTTAGATATGAAAGTTAGCGAGTTTTTCTTAAATATCTTAAAAAATATTAGGCAAATAAAAAAAATATTTCAGACAAATGTTATGAAAATCAATTCGTAGAAAAGGTGATATAATAAAAAATTGAGGTTTCTACTTAAGAAAAGTAATGATGAGTGAATATCTCGAAAGTAGCGCCATCTGTAAACAAGCTGATATAGTTGTTTTATGGCCCCTTTGAAATCATACAATTTTCATCTAAAACGTTTTGCTCTAAAATGTTTAGTTTTTGAAAGAGAAGGGGTGTACATGAGTGGTCTCATATATACCCAGTATTTATATGCGTACCTTTATAACTGCGGATATTATCGTTTATCTTTAATTCCATTATCTTATAGATGAAAAAACAAATGATGTCTACCATTACTCAAGAAGTAGTGAAGCAAATGAAGGAAATATTAAACGAACACTTAGACTCCTTTACATCCCTTATATCTGATGAAACTAATCAATCCAGGAGGCGATCACATTCTTCTCTTTCAAAACGACACCTTCGATGCTCCTTCGATTCGCACTTGAATGCCCAATTGAATGAGAGAAACCATAAAACAGTGAATGCTCAAGATGAGGGGCAATTCAGTGATGCTTCAATCGAACAGGTGGATGAACCGGAGGATTTGAACATAAATATGAACGCGAAGGATCACTGTCGGCAGTTGCAGCAAACGAAGCTGTTATTAAACTTAAACGATTTGGACAATATCAAGGATATTCATGAGATCCTGAAGGAGAAGCAATATTACCGAATTGATGAAATGACTAACAATCTGGATATTAGCGCTAACAATAAACAAGGATATAAGGAATCTGTTCAAAATGTTAACGACAACAATGTGCAAGAAGATGTTACTCCAATTTGCAGCATGACTTCCGATGCGTTAAAGATTCTCGATGGTGAGCTTCGCATGAACTGCTCTATTACTGGGAACCGAGCGCTGAATGTAGATTCATTTCACGAGAATACCTGGTGCGACGATCTCACAGAGGACATCGATAAGATTAGTCATTGTTCAGGCTGTTCTATCGCGGCTGATGAACGAAAACATGTAGATACCTTTGTGATGGTTGATATGCCTACATCGGAGAATACTGATCCACCGCTCGCGCACTCTAAAGTATTCTCCATTGCTGAATTGCAGCAACGTGATAATAGTCGAGACTCGCCCAGCTTCGAGCTCTTGTCAGAGACACCCTCGCCACGCTCCTCCTCATGTATCGATGAGGAACATTTTGTAAATGTCTTTTCAACGAACGAGGAAGATCTGCAAACGACTGTAGAGATTCCGAAGACGGTGACAAGCTCAGCCTATATGGTAGACATTTACGGCAAAATTTATAATGAGCACCTGCCGATTTCCAATACGAACGTAGAATTTGAAAAACGATCCGATGGAGTCTATTCCTTTGTAGCAGAGACCTTGCCGGTACGAGAAACCCGTTCTTCAAAGCCGTCACATACAGAGCAGCAAACGTTCTGCGAACAGAAAAGCTCGCAGTACAACACAACGGATTCAAACGATGAGCAAAGCGAGCTTCCAAACTGTTCGAAAATAGCAGATGATCAGCATCAAGAGTCGTCCGCAGAGTTTCATTGGAGAATGAATTCGCAGTCACAGACTGACGCAAGCGACTTCATGCAAAGCTTTCACTCACATACCACATCGGTCACTGATAATAATAATGATTGCTTTTACCAGTCCTGTCATAGTTATGCCAAACAGAAGACTATGACTAAAGACGCTCAAAAAGCGACTACAATTCCAAGGAAGGTCACATGGCATACTACTCGTGAGAAAAAGAGTGGCAGGGCTAGAATGGACGAGACGTATCGTGATGATTGGAACAAGTTTCGATCTCAGCAGTCAAGTCGAACGACCGGACTTGACGGGTCCAATTGGTCGAGGAGTTCATCTGGTGAACAGGTGCCGAACGCTACCGCTGATCCTGTTCTCATTCTACCGGAAACGCTACTTACCATGGCCGCTCAAGTGGGATCAATTGCTTATGTCACTGCACGTGATATGTTCGACAAATTGCGTTTGCACACGGTGAAGTCCTTAAATTCTGCTTAAGTAGAATAGATATCTTAGTTTTAAATTGGAACAATAAGAATAGCGTGCGATACGAACGATATTGTGATAACGAAAAAGTGATTGCTTATTTCAGAAGGAGGATCCTGTTAAACACAGACATGTGAAAGTAAATACCGCTACAAATAACTGCTCTTCTTCATGGACAACACGTCGTCCCGCTAATCAGTCATAAAGGATCTTATATTCATAGTTGATATCACGTTAGACAAGATTGCTAGGTAGGCATGCGTTAGACGAGTTGTGGCCAGCGTGCGTAAACGACGATTTTTGATTCATTGTTTGCAAATATTATCAAGCACGATTTAACCGTAAAATATAATGTGTAATTCATTCGCAGCATTAGGTTTAGTTCTGCGCGATGATATACCTTACATTCATGTGCCGATAATCGTTAATCAATTTATTCGGCACAGTGATACGCGGAGTAGAATTTCATTATTATATGGGGTGAAATTTTAACGGTGCCAAATTGACAGTGATAGTGAAGAGCACCGAGACATCTTGCATGTACAAGTGATTCTTAATTGCGCATAATAAATCGATATATAATATAGTGCTTCAAAAATTGGAGCCGAAGAATGTTGCTGTCGAATATTACGCATCTATTTATTATGTAAGATTAAGAATCATTGTGTGTATCATATGATTAGTACAGTACTTATAGTTCACATTATACCAGAAAATGTGAAAACTGGCTATAACTATATTGGAATTAAGTAAATTCATTACGTACGAAAATTACGAAGAGAAGCGAAGAGAAAGAAAGGAGAGAGAGAGGAAGAGAGAGTAGTGCAAATGTGATTAATCTCAAATTGCAAGGAGATAAGAGAGGCTGTGGATTTCCAATGAAACGTAAGATTTTTTGAGATAGACGTTTTTTTAATGTGGATACGAAAGAAAGAAAATAATCAGTTTATTTATATATGTATGTCTGATGCGATAAAATTGTCCGGTTCTGATACGGATGCAGAACAACGCAACCAACTTTAAATTGTCGATATATATTTTACCAGAGTCCAATGTAGAGACCGAATGCGTTTAAAAATGATCAATGCTGGCGGTAAGTAACATTCGTTATAAATCAGTTGCACAAAATTGGCCATTATCGGTGCTTGTATATAATTTGCACGTGCGTTTAATATATGCTAATTATATAAAAGTGCTCATTTTTATTACTTTTATGTGATTGATTTATGATCAATGTTGGTTTGTTGCCGCCGTTGAATATTGCTATCAGACGCACTTAGTCTCTACATTCAGTTCTGTTGAAATATGCGCTGGCAGTTTGGAAATGGTTTGTGTTGCTTTACATTCATATAAGCCAGAATCAGACCATTTCATTGCACCTGACTGTATTTTTATTTATAGTCTGTACACGTGTATTATGCAAAACGATATGTCAATGTTTGATGATAAGAATCTAGCTACACCAGATATTCGACACCGTCTTTTCAAGATATATTGAACCACATGACATATGCGTTACACTGTTCTAGAGCTTGTGGAAATTTAGGATTTGCAGAAATAAACGTTTTAGACACAAAAATTGTGTAATCCGAGTATAAATTTCGAATTTTATAATTTTAACCCAACCATTCCAATGTTTCTGTAACTGTTGATTCTTTATTTTATTTATTTTCTTTTTGAATGATTATAACATATAATTACTGTTAATTTTGCTTTTGTTTTTTGTATAAAAATAAATTGTGCTTATAACTAAAATTAAAATCAATAACTTTTGAATAGTACAATTCTTATTTACATAATTAAAAAATTTTCCACCTCAAACATTTTTGTTCATTTATTAAGATTCTTGATCTCATCGCAGTCATCTCGAATGTCAGAAATGAAAAAAAATACTTAAAATTCTTACGAAGTGCGTTAAAATAAAAATATATGCCTATAAAATGACACTCGTGATAGATTGAGTCGATTCGTAAAATATTTCAAATTAAAAAAAAATTTGTAAAATTCTTTTGTCATAATCAAGAAATAACTATAAAATCAATATAATATGATAACTATTAATTTATCACAATATTCTTCTGATTATCGAAATAAAGATAGTTTTCAGACTATTTTACGGAACTCAATCGATTACGTCACTTTATAGGTATCTTTATTTCAATATATTTTATAAGAATTTTGAGTATTTTCTCGTTTCTGACAAGTATTAAAATATCCATGGTGAGAGGAACCAGGCGCATTGATTTTATGCGCAACATTCCCGTAAATAAATATGTTAATTTTTTAATCCCCTATCGGAGAAAATCTTAATTTCATAATCATTGCCGATTCGATTTGGCAGTAATTCGGATATATTGCCCTATTATCGACATTCATATAATGTTAATTTTATTTTAATTCCGTAAAAAGTTACGTAAATAAAAAATATATTCGCAAATGTAAAATTTTAAATATTTTCAAAATATAAGATAGATCTTTGTTTCTCTCTTAATGAAATTACAATGTCTTTTAAGATCCGTTTGTGATTCTTCTCGTTGTTGCGCGACTTAATGGAATATACATTTTCAACTTTCAAATTTGTTGTAAAATTTTGACTGAATAAATTTGTACGTTAAGAATGGTTCTTGTCATACCATTCTTGAGCATATCAGATATCTGATGGAAAAGGGGGCAACTCTTGTACGAACGATGACATCTTTTACCTAATCGTTCAAGAGTAATCGAGGAACACAGAAAAAATTACGACATCTTGTTCGTCGTTATCACTCAACGTCATTTCTCGTCTTCTTTGTAAGCGATATTAACATTCCCATCTTTGTTTTCCAACGCTATATCCCCATTACTACTCTCATCATCCGGTATTTCTACGTATTTGTAGAACAAAGACATCACGGTGAACACAACCATAATTAGTAGCATCAAACCAGCATAAAGGAATGACTCATATGCCTGAAAAAGTAAAATATGAAATATGAAAATATTGCCGACGGAGAAGTTATGTTTACAAAGACTTGATCACTCAAACACTTTCTGAAGTATTAGAAAGTTGTATTGAAAGCCGTTGTTCACGTGTAGATAGCTGTGTATGCTACGGGCAATGACAGATGTCTTTTATGACATTTTAAAGTGTGAACATGTCCCACTAAAATTCAGTCGTCATCCTTTGTTTACACAAATACTTTTCTACAACCATATTACAATGGAAAATTACGATAAATTGTTTTTCCAATGCGTACTTTTCCACTATTTTAATTAAAAAAAAATGCAGCTTAAGATCATCGATTGCTTGCGAAAACTTATAGTGAATCTGCTCCATCGGAAACAGTATGTAGAGATTGGTTTCGACGATTCAAAAGTGGTGATTCTACCTCGGCCACGGCGCCCAGGCTCAGGACCTGTGGTCACACAGGATTCTAGAGCTGGGCGCCGGGCTAGGGGTGGCCGCCGAGCCGTACCGGGTGCCGGCGAACAACGCGAGCTGGTTCGGCAGCCGGGACGACTCGGTGGCCGTGGTGGCGAACCCCACGGCGGGGACCCCTCCCTGTGAATTAAGGGAAAAGGGGTCCTCGTTCGTGGCGGTCGACTGTGGGCCCGTTACGGTAGTGGGGGTGTACCTCCACCACCGTAGAAACAAAGTCGGTCTCGGAGACCTCGCTCGTATAAAGGGGGTCCTCGACGGGATCGGGGATATGGTGCGTGGGTGCCACCCTCGACCCGTCGTCATCGCCGGGGACTTTAACGCCCACTCGGAAGGGTGGGGCTACAGTCTCCGGCAGCGGGACCCTCGGGGCGAGGCCGTGATCGAGTGGGCAGCGGGGTTGGGCCTCTTGCTAATGAACAAGGGGTTGGCCAGCACCTGTGTGCGGCCGGGGAGGGGGGAGTCGGTAATCGATTTGACCTAGGCTACCCCCTCGGCCGCCTGGTTATTCCAGGAGTGGAAGGTGGAGGTGGAGGGCGAAACACTATCCGACCATCGGTACATGGTGTGGGCCTTCCGCCTCCCCAAACCTCCACGGGTGCGGGCCCCTCGCTGTCCCGGGGAGAGGGACTTTCCCCTCCCTAGAAGGTGGGCACTCAGTCAACTGGACGCGGATAGGTTTCGGGAGTCCGTCCTCGTGGCCACCTGGCACCTTGACGAGGAGCCGGGTCAGTGGGCCCTCAACCCACTGAAAGGGGCTGAGGAAATCGTGGGCATTGTGGTGTCGGCGTGCGACGCCGCGATGCCTCAAGCCCACCTCTGCCGGCGCCGGGTCGCATACTGGTGAACGGAGGAGATTGCGAAACTCCGCGACTCCTCTATCCAGGCCAGGCGGTATTTCTACCGGACCCGGCGACGAGGCGGGGATGTCACGAGGGCAAAAGAGGACTACCTGCTCGCCAGGAAAGCCCTCCATGACGCCATCACCGAGGCCAAACGAGTGGCCTGGGAGCAACTGACGAGTTCCCTGGACGAGGATCCGTGGGGGCGTCCGTATAAAAGGGCGATGGGGAAGAACCGCCCTTGGGCGTCCCTACCTACGGAAACGCTAGACAGCCAGGCCTTCGAGGGGCTCCTGGACACCCTCTTTTCGAGGGTGGAAGGGGACCCTCAAGAATCCCTGCCCCACAAATGGGGGAGGGAGACTGGGACGAGGACCTGGTTGTGAGTCCGGAGGAGCTCGTCAGGACCAGGAAGAAACTCGGGGGTAAGGGGAAAGCTCCTGGTCCCGATGGAATTCCTGGCCGCGCCTGGGCGCTCGCCCTCGGCGAGGGAAGCCTGTCCGCGGCCACACGCGGGGTATTCAGCGGGTGTCTCAAGGAGGGGGTGTTCCCCCCAGCGTGGAGGAGGGGCAAACTGGTTCTCCTCCCCAAGGAGGGCAAGACATCCGGGAGTGCGTCGACCTACAGGCCGATATGCCTGCTGGACGAGGCGGGCAAGATGCTGGAGCGTATCGTTGCCGACCGCCTCGTCCAGCATTTGTCCTCGGAGGGGCTGAACCTCCACGACCGTCAATACGGCTTTAGGCCCGGTAGGTCCACGTTGGACGCTATCCAATACCTCTGGGACCTGACCGGGACGGTCGTGGAGAGAGGGGGGGGCGGGGTGTTGTTGGCGGTGTCCCTGGACATAAAAGACGCCTTCAACACCCTGCCCTGGCCGGAGATTGGACGGGCCGTCGAACACCACGGGGTGCCCGTCTATCTTCGGCGGATCTTCTCGGCGTACTTCGGGGACAGGGACCTCGCTTTCCTCAAGGAGGGCGGGGTCCAAGGCCGGCGCGCAATGGAGCGCGGTGTTCCGCAGGGGTCGGTCCTCGGCCCTCTGCTATGGAACATCGCGTCCGACCGGGTGTTGCGCACTCCTCTTCCCCCAGGCTGCCACGTCGTCTGCTACGTGGACGACATGTTAGTGGCGGCCGGGGGAAGAAGCTGGGGGGAAGCCTCTACGCGGAAGCGGCGGTGGCATCGGTGGTGAGTACCACCGGGGACCTGGGCCTCAAGGTGGCGCCCCAGAAGACTGAGGCTGTGTTTTTTCACGACGGCAGTCGAGGGGCGCCGCCGGAGGCGCGGGTCCTGGTCAATGGCGTCCACATCCGTGTCGGGCCAACGATCAAGTATCTCGGCCTGACGTTGGACAGCCGGTGGGATTTCAGGTCTCATTTCAGGCAACTGGCCCCCAGGGTGCGCAGGGCTGGGCTGGCGGTGGCCAGCGCAACCCTCCTGCGCAACCAGGAGGGTCCAGGATGGAGGTCTCGCCACCTGTACGTGAGTGCGGTGCTCTCGATCGCCATGTACGGAACGCCCATATGGGCGCCCCAGCTTCTCGCCTGCCGGGACGGCATTCGCCGTCTCAGGCAGGCGTTGAGACCAATGTACATTCGGGCGATACGAGGGTACCGCACAATATCGTACATGGCGGCGACCACCCTGGCTGGTTCCCCTCCCGTGGAGCTCCTCGCCGAGAAGAGGCGAGTCCTCTATTGGAGGACTAAGGAGCTCCGCGAGGAGGGGGAACTGACGGCCAGGGCCCTGAAAGGCCTGAAGTCCTAGGCCATGGCCCGACCCCTGGAGACGTGGGGGGACATTTGTCCGACCCACGGGGGTACGGGCGCGAGACGGCCGAGACTGTCCGCCCTTGCCTGCCCGAAATGGCAGGCAAGAGGGGGTGTGGATTTACCTTCCATCTGGTGCAGGTGCTGACAGGGCATGGATGTTTCGGAAAGTATCTGCACCGGATCGGTAAGGATCTCACCACCCGATGCCACCACTGCCCCGTGCTTATAGACACGGCGCACCACACTCTGGGCTGATTGCCCAGCCTGGAGGGAGGAGCGCCGTGTTCTGGCCGGGGCGATGGGGTGCCGGGAGGAGAACATCTCGCTCCCGCACTTGGTTCAGGCCATGTGCGGGAGCGAGGAGGTATGGGAGGCGGCGGCCTCCTTCTGCAGGGACGTTATGTCCAAGAAGGAGGCCGCCGAGTAAGAGCGTCGGCCGGAGAACCGCCTCAGGAGGAGGCGGGGAGGTCGTCCCTCCCCGGGGGAGGACATTGGCAGCGGACCCGAGGTGGCACCGGCTGGGGAGGAGGAAGAACCCCTGGATAATAGGGGGCCGAGTCCTCCTCTTCGGCCACCTCGGGCCCGACTCCGTCCGCGGGCGGGATCCGGAGAATCCGATTAGGGCGAGTCCATCGAAGGACTCGTCCGAGGTGAATCCCTTGGTTCCCCCCGCGCGTCGGACAGGTAGGGACAGGGGGGAGTGGAACACCCAGTTGGGGCTGGGCCCACTCCCCCAAAATCCTCCCCTCCCTGACTAGGAGGGAGGGGGGTAAGGAGGGAGGGTGGATGTCCCCTCTCTCCTTCAACGGAGACACCAGAAGGCCAACCGGCGGGGCAACCCGCCGGGGACCGCGCCCTGGATTCCCTTTGTGGAACAGGGTGCGGTATACAGGTGGCGAGGGGTTCCCTCCCGAAAGGGAGCCCTTGGGCCGGGGGGTTGGGGAGGGAATGCGGGAGTAGTTCCCCTGACTCCCCTTCTCACGGTCCGACAGGTAGACATCTCGCAGGGGTTTTAGTCGGTAAGAGTTCGATATAACCCCCGACCTCCCCAAGGGTCGGGGATATCCACGAGGATTTCCCCTACGTGACCAAAAAAAAGTGGTGATTCTGACGTCCACGACAAACAACGGTCAGGTCAATCGAAAAAGTTCGAAGATGAACAACTGCAAGCTCTGTTGGAAAAAAACTCTGCTCAAACACTCAAAGAATTGGCTCAACAGCTCGAAGTTGGTAAATTAACCATTTCATGACGTTTACAAATTATGGGAAAGATCTAAAAAGAAAGGAGCCAATGGCTGTCACATGAATTGATCGAAAATGCCATTGCTGATCGTTTAAACATCTCGATTTCTTTGCTTGCAAGACATAAAAAAGAGATAAAAGTTCACAGTCATAAAGCAATGCTCTTTATTTGGTGGGATATGGAGGGTATCGTATATTATGACCTGTTGAAACTGAATGGAATAGTCACCGCCGAATGTTATCGACAATTGGACTGTTTGAATGATAATTTGATGCAAAAACGACCATCAATTGCATCAAATCGCTGAAAAGTGATTCTTCTCCGTGACAACGTTCGGCCCTATGTTGCTATAACTGTGGAATAAACACTGATGGAACTTGCATGGAAGGTTCTTCCGTACCCAGCGTATCCTCCAAACCTGGCGATTACCATCTGTTCCGATCGATGCAACGTTCTTTGGAAGATACACATTTCCATAATTATAGAGAAGTCGAAAATTGAGTTATTGAATGGATTGGCTCAAAAGACAGACCGTCCTTTCGTCGCGGAATTCAACTTCTGGCAGAAAAGTGGGGAAAAGTCATAACTTCCGAGGGCAAATACTTTGATTGATATATTCATACATTTTGTTATTAAAATAAATGCTCAAGAAACATAAAAATACAACGACTTTCAATGCAATCTCCTAATATGATTTCGTTACTTACCGGTCGATCGAAAATTGACACCTCTGATATAATCACTACGATAAGATTGCCGAAGGCCACAGTTAGCAGCCAACCTGCCTGCAACAAGGACTTCATACTTTTCGGCGCCTGGGTAAAGGCAAATTGTAGGCCCGTCACTGAATACATCACCTCAGCCATCGTGATGATGATGTACTGTGGTAGCAACCACATCATGTGTATTGAGTTAGGCGTTGTGACTGTGATCGTGTGAGTAGTGATGTCTTCACGTATGTAAGCACCCATTACGGTATATACGCCGCCTGGTTTGAATTCGACGTCCTGCTGCAGTTTAGTATTATCTAGATAGATGTCATATTTATTTGGCTGGAGTTCTTGAAGATTCGAAGGCCGAAATGTGGTCGAAGTGAACGACATCCAATTTACTGTCTCGCCATTACGATTAAATTTCAACGTTGCGGAGTTGCTTTTTGATGGAGCAATGTAGATGAGACCGCGGACTATGGAATTGCCGTTGCGTGACTTGTCCACTTTGTCATCGTAATGATAATTTAGTCCTTCGGGTGTTATGACCCAAGAGGACGCGGTGGATTCCTTGACTATGATGATGCTGTCTGATAAAAAAAATTATTCATGAGAAGGGTCATTCATACAAAAGTTCTCCTCTGTTTAGAATCCATGAACTCACCTTTCGTATCCTGTTGCAGGTTAGTGTAAAGCTTCATATCGCATTTGGTGAAATCTGCGGTATAGGATAATCGCATAACCGATCCATTTGTTTTCACATTTAAGTCCGCCCACATGCTGAGACGATTTACAGTGACTGATTCCCTGCTCTTGAATTTTATATCCACGTCACAGTTTAGCGTATTAAAGATTCGGAGCTGCCCCAATCCCGCTGACGGTAACACTGGGGACGTTTTCTAAAATCAAATATAAATGAATAAATTAACAAGATCTTGTTTCTCATACATCTTAATTATTGCATTATGTTATTTTGATAACATATAAATACATGTGCATATAAAAATTGACAGTCTCCGAAGTACTATCGTGATCAAAAAGTATCCGAACTTTATTTTTAAAAATCAAAATTACAATTCAATCATCAAAATTTTTATAGTCTCCTTTAAAGTAGTCCCTATTGCTTGCAACGCACATATGCTAGCGTTTGATCCAGTCCTGGAAACATTGCTCATACGTGGCAGACGGTATGGCCTTCAATTCACGCAGCGATTTTTCTTTGATGTCCTCAATCGATTCGAAACGCTGTCCGCGAAATGGTTTTTTCAGTAAGAGGAACAGGAAAAAGTCGCAGGGGCCATGTCTATTGAATACGGTGCTTGCAGAGTGACATTCGTTCAGTTTTTTGTCAGAAATTCAAGCATAAATGTCGAGATATGCGATGGTGCGTTGTCGTGATGCAAAATCCATGAGTTGTTTTTTCACAATTCCGTTCGTTTCTTACGGATTGCTTCGCGCAAACACCGCATGACGGACAAGTAGTATTTTGCATTGACTTACGACTATTTGGAAGGAATTCCTGGTGCACAACACCGCGATGATCAAAGAAAATCGTGAGCATGACCTTGACTTTTGACTGCAAGCTCTGACTGGCAAGCTCTTTTCGGTCTTGCTTCATTTCTCAAACGCCATTCCGATGATTGTTACTTTGTTTCGTCGCACTGGTTACGTCGTATTGGTAAACTCATGTTTCATCACCAGTTATGATCCGTTTCATATATAGAGTCATCGAAAAGTATCAGACCCCCCTAATATTTTCAGTTAGAATACATTTTGGAGAAAATGTCCAATAGCAAAGTTGTATGGTTTCAAGCGGGGAGTAAAATGATGACCTTGACTTTGACCTTGACCATGTCCTTCAAAGTTATTTCAAGGTCGACCTTATTTTTTTTAATGGAACTTCAACATTTTATTGCATATTCTCATAGCTTATCTCGAGAGCTTTCCAAAACACTATAATAAAACATTATTTTCATTAAATACTTTTTGAGTTATAAAGGTTTGAAGTTAACAATTTGTTAAGTGATGTGTGATTCCGGCCAGTTAAGGCAAGAGTGGTGTGTGATTCCGACCAGTTAAGGAAAGAGTGGTGTGTGATTTCGACCAGTTAAGGCAAGAGTGGTGTGTGATTCCGACCAGTTAAGGCAAGAGTGGTGTGTGATACCGGCCAGTTAAGGCAAGAGTGGTGTATGATTCCGACCATTTAAGGCGAATTTCATTCCAATTGGTTAGCTTGGGCAAAATATTCAATTGTACCAAACGATTCACAACAAATGTTCAAATTGTTGCCCTTCAACAGCCTGGCAATGTGCCAATCTGTTATAAACAGCTGAAACCGCATTCCGGAACGTTTCCGGCGGTATTAGTTCTATCTCTCGAGTTATTCTCCTCTTAAATCATCTAAATCTTGAGGCTTGGTGGCATAAACTTTACTTTTCAAGTACCCTACAAAAAAGTAAAGTGGGGTCAAGTCCGGAGACCGAGCTGGCCACTCAATATGACCCCTTCGCACTATCCACCTGTCCTGAAAGACCTCATTCAAATATTGACGGACAATGATACCATGAGGTGGAGCTTCATCCTGTTGGAAATAAATTTCATCCATATTTCCACCAGCTATGTCTCGAATAGTTGAAACAATTTGTTCGCGAAGTATGACTGTGTATATTTGTGTTGTCAAATTGCCTTCAATGAAGAAAGGACCAACTGGTCTACCATTAAGAATACCAGCTCATACGTTAACTTTTTGTGGATATTAGGTATGATTGTCTCTTTTCCAGTGAGGATAAACGTGACTTCAGTATCTACAATTGTGTCTATTTACATTTCCAGTCAGTTAAAATGTTGCCTCATCAGAGAAAACAATATTATTAAGTAATAGAGGATCGTCGACAATCATCTCCATTATAAGATCACAAAATTCGATGCGTCTATCAAAATCGTCTTCGGACAACTCTTGGACCAAATGGAGTTTGTATGGATGCCATTTATTCAATTTCAGAATTTTACTGACAGATGCATGACCGATTTCGTGTTCTTGTGCAACGCGATTGATGGAAATGTGGGGACTTTCAACGAAATACTGTAAAACATCTAATGCCTTATCATTATTTGTTGCTGTTTTACGTCTACCAGATCTTGGGCGGCTTTTAACGCTACCAATGTCCTCGAAACGTTAAATAGTACGGATTACAATACTTTTGGAGATCCTATTATTTTCATTCCGAAAATTTTCATTAAATAATCGCTTTACTGTTTCATACCCTCTTTGTTGATCTCCTCATCCTCGCATCATTAACAGTGTTATTCGATCTCTTTCAGAAAGCTCCGCCATTCTTAATTAGAGCAAAGAAGAATTAATCAGGTAAATGATAGGAAATTGATCTAAATAATTAAGTAGAGAAAAATACTAATTATTAAGTGTTGGTCCAACTATCGATTTGTTTATTTCAACCAGCACTAGCAAAAAGCTCGTTGAGCAACTGAAAATCTAATAGATCAATTAATAATATTTACGAAAAAATTCTGGGCTATTGGAAACAAAATGAAGATGTTTGGGACAATCAATTGAAGCGCAATGGCTTCTTTTGTTACAGAAACAATTTTTGGGGCTGTTCGTTTTCGTCCACGAGGTGACTGCTCCTCGCTAAGAAGAAGACAGCACTGCAAAGATTCAAATCAGTGATCCGCATTGTTTGCTCAAGAGCTTGTATTACTATTGGTGCCTGCGAGAGTGAGACAATAAAGATCGGCCCCGCCAACGCTTTCGGGCAGATTCCCGCTAACGCCTTCGGACATCACGCATTCGAGGAGCTTCTCGCGATCACTTTCGGGCAGTTTCCCGCCATAGCCTACTAGCATAACCGCTTGAAGCCATACAACTTTGCTATTGGATATTTTTCCAAAATTCTTACTGAAAATATTAGGGGGAGCCAATACTTTTCGATTAATGTATTTTCTTTAAACCAATTAATTGGTCTCATTATTTCGCGCACAAAAGTATTAAGGTTATTATTACTGAAAACTAAATAATATTTTACAAGATATTTTACATTTCAAAAAATTGTCAAAAAATTGTTAACTTCAAACTTTATAACAAAAAGTACTTAATGAAAAAATGTTTTATTATAGTGTTTTGAAAAGCTCTCGAGATAAGCTATAAGAATATGTAATAAAATGTTGGGGGTTCCATTAAAAAAAAAAGGTTGACCTTGAAATGACCTTGAAGGACATGGTCAAGATTATAGTCAAGGTCATCACCTACTTACTCCCCGCTTGAAACCATACAATTTTGCTATTGGGCATTTTCTCCAAAATGCATTCTAACTGAAGGTATTAGGGGGGTCCGATACTTTTCGATGATCCTGTATGTGCTGTCTCTGGATACCGTAGAAATCATCTCAGACGACACCAACACTCGATTATCTTTTTGGAAAAAATTCAGATTTTTCGGAATCAAGCACGATGCGACCCGTTTTCATGTGCAGTACATTGGACAAAATGTGCTGGCATGATCTAAATGATATTCCAACTTTATCTGCTATCTCTCGCACAGTAAATCGACTATTTTGGAGCACCAATTCTTTACCCAGTAAACACAGTTACGTAACAGTTACATTATCGTAATGTAACGAAATGTAACACGTAATATAACGTGTACATTACAAGCAATATACATGTTAGTTGTAATTTCCCACTCATAGAAAGTTGCAGTTATATAACAGAAATATCACATGTTACTAAAATGTTATATAACTGTAATATTATTGTTATGTAAAAAATTTACTCCTAATTTTCTCGCGTCTTACATCCGTAAGATAGCTTCGATTCCAAGCGGTCACACCCCTCTATGTGCTGACCATGCTAGGCTTTGTTTAATCTGACAGTCGAGTAGCAAGCAGTTATCCCAATGACTCCAACAATGTTCTTGTAACCTGTGTTTATATAGTATTTACAGAACATTATAACCTTTCATGTCAAAAATTAAAACAACGCAACAACATTCGATATGCGACGAATATCAGTATAGACTATGTTTCAAAATTACTAATAATGGAGTATTATAATGGTTAACCCACAAAAGAAATAGTTTGAAACAAATTCAAGGAAGTTTAAATAAAAAATTTTAATTACTAAATCTAAAAAAAACTTTTGAAAAATATTATCTCAAATCCTGTCTTTTATCAACATGTTTTTTTTTCAATGATATAGAGTTTTTATTTCTAAAACTAATATTGTAAAAATATATTTTAATGAAACAACTTAAAATCGAACAAGTAAGAATATTAAACCTAAAGAAATTTTTCTGTATGTGAGTTTTGTATAATATACAAGCGTTCTTAAACGTTTAAATAGTACAAGTGCAGATATCTCCACGAAAATAGGAACGTTGTGTCCACGTGAAATCCATGTGGTTTTGTGAATTCATGTAATTCTGTTCCACGTGGATTCGATGTACTTTTTTGTGGGGATATACATATCAGTATGCATATAAACATGCATTATAAACGTCAATATAAATAGACAATGATCTACTTAAGGGCGATGAAAGCATTAAAAATACATAAAAACATAGAACTACAAAATGAAGCATCTACAAAAAAGAGGAACGGAATTTCTGATTGATCCGCTTTCCATCATTTGTTTTATTTGTTACTGTTTCGCTTTGCTATTTCTTTCTTTATCAGAATGCACCCTTATTCGCAATAGAAAACATTTGCAGCTTTTAATGGATTGCATGAATAGTTGTGTTGTATAACATCAATGTAATATGAACGTAATTACTGTTACAAGGGTAGTCCCAAAAGTACCTGACCTAACAAAGAAAACACAAAAAATTTGGGAAAAAATATCTTTATTTCTTTACATAGTCTCCTTTTAGCTCAATACACTTTTCCCAGCGATGTTCAATAGCTTCGATACCCTATTTATAGTGGGAATTGTCGAGCTCCTCAAAATAGCCATTAAGCCACCTTGGTCCATTGTTTTGACTGTTCCTTCGTCTCAGGTGTGAAATGACGGACCCATGTTATATCCATAGTTATGAATCGACGCAAAAACTCGGCTTTATTGCTGCGAAACTTCGTCAAACACTCGATTGAAACATCCTCATGACGCTATTTTTGTTCCACTCGCGGCACCCATCATGCGCACAGCTTTCTCATGTCCAAATTTTCAATCAATATATGATGTACAGCACTTTTTGAAATGCCTACCATGTCTGCTAACTCGCGCACTTTCAGTCGACGATCATCCAATACCATTTTGTGAATTTTCTTCACCATTTCTGGCGTGGTCACCTCATTTGGTCGACCACTGCGATACTCGTCTTGGCAGCTCGTACGGCCTCGTTTAAACTCTGCCACTCAATATTTTACTGTTGTAAACGAAGGAGAAGACTCCCCCAGAGTAGAATCTAGCTCCGTTTTGATATTCGTTGAACTGAAGCCTTTCAAATGAAAGTATTGTATCACATAACGATGACCAATTTTTTCCATGTTTACAAATTCACTGAGAGCGTTCACTATTGATGGCTGCCAAATAAATACTAAACAACGTAGCGTCGTCAAACTTCAAACTTAAGCTTTATAAGGTTGGTACTTTCTACCATAATCATTCTTTTCAAACAACAACCGCTACCTATACGTCAGGTCAGGTACTTTTGGGACTACCCTCGTATATATCGTGTTACATTACTGTTATATTATTATTATAATGTTATCTCTAGCTTATAAGAAAACATTGTAACAAATATATAACACAATTATATTACAACTATAAATTATATAACCTCACAAGGAGATGACGCAACCTGTTTCATCGATTTCAACACGAGTCATAGCACACTCGATAGCTATGATGCCGTGTATAAACGCCCTAACATAATATGCGTGAATGCGTCTTTGTTTACGAGTAATTTGCAGTTAAAGTTTGGCTCGCGGAGCCGTGCCACAGATAGGGCGCAAGTTACGACACGCTTTCACGAAGTCGGTGTGGCTGAGCAGACAGAGGCTCCCGTGCTGCGAACACTTTTGCGCTGACGACGGCGTTCGAGTCCTGCCGACGACTGGTTCGTTTTTTTTTCGTATGTAAAGACATGTAATAAATATTTTTATATTATATTGTTCTTATGTATAATTCCTTTTTTTGTTTCTACGCTATTAATCAAGGCTAATTAGGAGAGTCAGGTTTTTCAAATATGAACACAACTTTTTTATTAATTACAATAAAATGTTTTCGTCTGTATCAAAACACATACACACACACACATAAGACAAATATAAGGCACACAAATGAAAGTTACGTATTATAAAATGTGGTCATGCTGTCGCAATTCTGCGGATGGAATGCCGTATAAAAGCATGTAAAACATAATAGTTTTTTGCATCAACTGCACGTAATGAACGCATAATTTTTTGCACAAATATACTTTTGACTATGTATAGTTGGTGGAAAACACATTTGATTGACATTGTAAAATACCTCGCGGCTGTCAACAAGACTGGACGGAAATTGTATCAGGACATCTGCAAATATGAATTCAATATAATTGATATTGTATACAAGGCAATAACAATACGTACAAATATATCTTTCCATTGCTCACACATTCAATATATTTACCTCGAAGATATTCTATTGCGTCCGTCAACTCTTCTTTCGTAATATCACATTTTGCTAGATTTTGCACATAGCTGATCATTGCTTCATCTACAAACGTGGTTTCCATTTTTAACACGAGTTTTTCACTGTTCACGTTATGAAGACTGCCCAGAGAATGAAGCGAGCACGTCACAAAACATGAGAATCCCTCTGCGAGAAGGGGAAAGGGAAGAGGGTTCCTTTCTATTTGTAACGGTTCTAACGGCTCTCGGGTTTCTCTCACACAAAATAATCACTGTCTGGCCATTTCTTTCCCATACCATACGAAATATTTATGCGAAATAGATTTACACGAAAAAAACATTTTATTGTAATTAATAAAAAAGTTGTGTTCATATTTGAAAGACCTGACTCTCCTAATTAGCCTTGATTAATAGCGTAGAAACAAAAGAAGGAATAATACATAAGAACAATATAAAAATATTTATTACATGTCTTTACATATGAAAAAAAAACGAACCAGTCGTCGGCGGGACTCGAACGCCGTCGTCGGCGCAAAAGTGTTCGCGGCGCGGGAGCCTCTGTCTGCTCAGCCATACCGACTTCGTGAAAGCGTGTCGTAACTTGCGCCCTATCTGTAGCACGGCTCCGCGAGCCAAACTTTAACTGCAAATTACTCGTAAACAAAGACGCATTCACGCATATTATGTTAGGGCGTTTATACACGGCATCATAGCTATCGAGTGTGCTGTGACTCGTGTTGAAATCGATGAAACAGGTTGCGTCATTTCCTTGTCAATATAACTAGAGTATAACATATGTTATATTAGGTGTAGTAAAAAGAAATCCATTATTTTTACAATAGATGGCTTTAGTTATCTGTATCTCGCGTTGTATAAGTCCGATCGAGTTCCACTAGATGGCGTTAGAAAGATGAGATTTCGTACTAAAAAAACTTTTCTGACAGTTTTGAGATTAGTTGACTCAGTTTTGTTTGAGCGCGCGTCAAAGATGGACACTAGCAAAGAGAAAATACGCTATATTTTACAGTTTTTCTTCGATAAAGGCGAAAACGCAAGCCAGGCGGCTGAAAATGTGAATAGTGTATATGGTCCTGATACTGTAACAGCCAATCACGCGCAATTTTGGTTTCGTCGATTCCGTTCCAGTAATTTCGATGTCAAAGATGCACCACGCACTGGAAGGCCAATTGTCGAAAATATCAATGAAATCATGGACATTGTCGAGTCCGACCGTCATGTAAGCACTGTTTCGATTGCCCAAGAGCTAAAGATTGCACAAAAAACCGTTTGGAACCATTTGAATAAGGCTGGATACAAAAAGAAGCTCGATGTATGGGTGCCACACGAGTTAACGAAAAAAAACCTCATGGACCGAATTTCCATCTGCGAATCGCTGCTGAATCGCAACAAAATCGATCCATTTCTGAAGCGGTTGGTCACTGGTGATGAAAAGTGGATCATTTACGACAACGTCAAGCGAAAACGGTCGTGGTCGAATCGCGGTGAGCCGGCGAAAACGGTGGCCAAGCCAGGATTGACGGACAGGAAGGTTTTGCTGTGTGTTTGGTGGGATTGGTAGGGAATTATCTACTATGAGCTGCTCCCCTAAAACTCTTAACTCGGAACTGTACTGTCAACAATTGGACCGTCTGAAGGAAGCAATCGCCCAGAAGCGGCCAGCTTTGGCCAATAGAAGAGGAATTGTGTTCCATCAGGACAACGCCAGGCCACATACATCGATAGTGACTCGCCAGAAGCTCCGAGAGCTTGGTTGGGAGGTTCTTATGCATCCACCTTATAGTCCGGACCTGGCACCAAGTGATTACCATCTGTTCCTGTCCATGGCGAACAATTTTGCTGGTGAAAAATTTGCTTCAAGAGAGACTTGTGAAAATTGACTGTCTCAATTTTTTGTCAATAGGGACGAGGGCTTCTATGAGAGAGGCATAATGAAATTACCTTCAAAATGGCAACAAGTTATCGAACAAAACGGCGCATATTTGATCTAAATCGGATCATTCTAATTATGGTAATTAAAGCCTTCAATTTCATGCAAAAATAATGGATTTCTTTTTACTACACCTGATATTACATGTTAGTCCTATGTTATCTAAGTTATATTCTGTGTTTACTGGGTTCACTTTCTCAATGTGAGCGTCATCCGTTGACATTGATGGTCTTCCAGAGCGTAGGTCATCTTCAACGGATTCTCGTCCTTCTTGAAACTTTTTAAACTACTCAAACGTACTTGTTTTCGATAAACAATCATCGCCATAAGCTTTTTGCAACATTTTGAATGCGTTGTGACATGGCAGACGCGGAGGCGCCCGTCCCAGGAAAGCGAACCCTCGATCGCGATGCGGGGGGGGGGGGCAAGAATTATCGCCCCTCTAGCGGGAAGCTGGGGGGAGGAACCCACTCCCCGGATTAATATAAATTAGAGTTAAGAACGCGCAGGTGCGGTCTCGCGTCCCTAGACTTTGTGCCCTTTGACCTCCCGAGTCAACCACCCGAACTGGAGGAGCAAGAGGATTGGGAGGATGTCGCTCGCCGCCGGACACAGCCCAGGTGATCGCTCTCGATTATCGTCTCGCGTTCGCACATTGTATATCGTAAGAAATTATCGCTGCCGCGTTTGTTGTTCCGCAGGTCCCAAGGACAACACGGAATACTGAAGAAAGAGATCAACGAGCACGCTCCTGCTGCGTGGCCCGACAACCAAAAACAGCGGCTAGACAGACCCGAAGACAATGCTTGCGGAACACCTAGCGAGCGAAAGAGAGAGAGAGAGAGAGAGAGAGAGAGAGAGAGAGAAGAGAGAGAGAGAGAGAGAGAGAGAGAGAGAGAGAGAGAGAGAGAGGGAGAGAGGGAGAGAGAGAGAGAGAGGGAGAGAGGGAGAGAGGGAGAGAGGGAGAGAGGGGAGAGGGAGAGGGAGGGAGGGAGAGAGGGGGAGAGGGGGAGAGGGGGAGAGGGGGAGAGGGAGAGGGAGAGGGAGAGGGAGAGGGAGAGAGAGAGAGAGAGAGAGAGAGAGAGAGAGAGAGAGAGAGAGAGAGAGAGGAGATAGAGTCCTGCCCGCGGAAAACAACGATCGAAAACAACGATCCGCGGAAGGATTACCATACCGTCAGAATGGACGAGGAACGGGGAGAGAGGAACCCCTCCCAAAGATGATGAAAAGATGACAAAGGAAATGAGAGGCGGATTCCGTTTTTCGGGCGAGGAGAGATAAATACGTTCTGGTGACTGAGACAGTTTTTCGGGCTGCCGCTCGAAGAGAGTTTAGTTTTGCCGCTAGGAAAAGAGTAGTTTTGGGTGTCGCGAATAAGAACCGATTGGGTGTTTCGCTACTGGAAAGTACCTTTTGGTGTATCGCACGTGAAGGACTTGATCGCGGCCCTTATCGTACTGAGAAGGGAAAGACGACCGTCCGGTGGAGGAGCGAACGAGCGACCGGCACAGCGACCCGCCAGGACCACGTCGCCGGGAGGTTCCCGAACCTGTAAGACCATCCACCTGCTTCTTTTCGGTATCTCAAAATTTTGTCGTTGCGTCACAGTTGGGAGTTGCGAAGGAGAGTCTCGGTCCCGAGAGAAAGCGCCGTAAGGGCCGCTTTGTATCGTCTCGCGAGCGCTGCGGAGCCGCTACCGCCAATAAAAGAGCATATTTTCGTAACGAAACCGTTTTGTTTTCCATTACGTGCCCCGATTTCCGACCGAACCTTCCCGTCTACCGACTTTAATTTATCCCGAGTTACCAGTCCCGTCGGATTCTCGCGTCGCGGTCGCCGAATCTTTGTTTAGAGAATTCGCGTTGGTGAGTGGTGCAGCCCGCTGCACCTGGCGCCCAACTTTCGTGCTTGGTGGAAAAGACCGTAACGCGCGGACTGACAGCAGTTTGCCGACGGCGGACGAACGTTCCGTCGCAGCGTTTGTGAACGAAATTTCGTTTGCAACACAAAATTTCAAACAAATTCTTTGCTCCATATTTTTCGACATCGTAAAAATCACCGTGCATAACAATCTTCACTGACATAAACAACTACCACTTTCAAACGGCTTGAAGGAATGCCATGATTTTTTCACCAAATGACATGAAGGACATGTGTACTTAAGAAAGCAAATGCAAAAGAAAGCATGGTTTTGATTTATATGATAATTTACCCGCGATTTTTAAAAAATAAAGTTCGGATACTTTTTGATCACAGTAGTATAGCGAAGAAATATTGTTTTTTGTTACCTCAAGTTGCAGGTCAACGATGCCAGTCACAACAAAGGCCAGAGCAGCCAGAAACATGCCAGTAGCAAGTTTCTTTAAGGGTGTGTTGATCAGGTGTATCTTTGCAAAGACCGGATAGATGCACATTTCGAAAAGAGGTACGAAAGCGAGGATCAACAGCGGATTGACAACCTGCATTTGATCTGGTGGCATCAGAAAACTGCCTATCTGACCGTCCATTTGAGTGGCTTGGAAGGTCCATCGAGAGCCTTGTTGATCATAAAGAGCCCAGAACACTGGCAGCGGTATAAACAACTTCAACACCTGCAGCGAAACTTTGATGTCGTCGATCAGCTTACGATCGTACGTATCGTCGGCGTGATCAAGCCAATATTCGCGTTTCCCGTTCTTGCCCTTTATCTTGTTATAGATTGCGTGCTGCGTTTTGCAAAACAGAAAGAGAGGTCTTTTGAGAGTGTATATCTTGCGGTGAGAGATCATCCAGGGAGAGAGAGAGGGAGAGGGAGAGGGAGAGAGAGGGAAATGGGGAGGGAGATGGGGAAGGAGAGGGGGAGAGAGAGAGGGAGAGGGAGAGAGGTGGGGGAGAAATCCTAGCTTAAAAATTCGAGAGATCTAAGATTCGAGATCAAAAATTTCGAGAGAATTATTTCCAAAAAATATTTGAGGCTATTTAAAATTTCGATAACATAAAACTTACGGAAACGCACTTGAAAACCTTGACGACAACGTTCCCTGTAGGCTCCACTATTCTATACATTCGTTTCCCAAGGACGAATATTACTGAAAATAAGTTTTTATCAATCATAATCATACTTTTATTGTACCGATAAAGTTTAAAGACTTTGTTCTTACTGCATCTTACCAATAGATAGTATCATTAAAATAGCGGGGACCAAAAATGTTAGGGAATAACAGGTTGACTCTTTAAAACATCGCACATTGCTACGTAGCAAAGGAGTCATGAAGCTGGAAATTAGTGAGCCCGAGTTAATGGAGAAGTAGAAGAGAGAAAAGAACATTGCTAGGTAACGTTCCTGTTGCGGCAAGATAAATTGGTCACCCCCGAAGGCCGATACGCAAGGTTTTATACCGCCTGTGCCGACTGCTATTAGAAATAGGCCCAACAACGAAAATTCTCTAAAAAGTTGAAATAAAAACAGCTATAATTAAATAAATAAATAATATAAGAGTATTAGTCAAGTTTATACATTATATACTTTGCGACATATCAGTTTTCAATACTTTGTCGTCGCGGTTATTTTGGCCGCTTTATACTAACCTTGGAGGCAATCCTAATAATGTAGGTGCTGCACTTATGGCCAAGAGCAATTGTCCAATTGCATAAATAACACTCACATAGAAGATAGTGCGAAATTTTCCAAGCCACGAATCCGCCAGGATTGCGCCGAATAATGGGAAGAAATAGACAAACATAGTGAAAATATGATAGATTACGGTGGAAGTGTTCCCGGAATAATGCAGCACGTCGCTCAAGTATAGCGATAGTACGGCTGAAAAGTATTTGCACGTAAATCAATCAGTGTGTCCGTCTTAATAAGTACATTTTCTATTAAATTTTAATAGAAAAATGATTTTTATTCAATAATTCATAGCTTTACTATCTCTTAATCGAAAAATTTTAATATCAAGTAATATAAACAAATATCGCTATGTTAAAAAATCTTGTTAGAATGATTTCACAATGAGATTAGAATTACACAGAAAAATCCCAGTTTTTGTGATTAAACAGAGATCAGACGAAAACTCGGTGACAAGAAATGATGTCTTTGTTATCGCAATCAAAAACATTTTATCTAAATATTAAGTTATATTAAAACTCTATTAACATAACTAACAAAGGAACTGTTCTTCACCGATTTCAATGGATTTCGGATACGTTGTAGAGCATTAAAAAATATATTTTTTAGCGACATATCTCAATATTTGGGAGTTAAAATAACCCCTTAAAACGAATTTTTCTTATTCATCGCGAATAGCTTTAAAAATATATGAAAAAATATTTTATACAAAAGTGTTACAATATTTTGTACTCACAACGACGTATTTACATTTTTAAAAAATATTTTTTAATATAATCCTATTTCTTATCTTTGTAAAATTAAAAAAATGTAAGAATAAAAGAGTATCAAATTCCATAAATCTATGTATAATATTAGGTCATTAAGTATGAAATGTCTGATTTTGAATCAAAAGTTTGGTTTTTATTATTGGTTATTATATCTTGAACTCGAAATAGTACAATTAATCAAAGTATGCGTCTAAACTATCGACACATTTCTGCCATTTTAACGGTATTTATGCCAGCAGCGAAGAAGCCTAAAAAACGGATGATGATGAAATCGCAGAAGGCGTTTTCCACAGCTTGTTGAAAATTGAATATTTTTCCTTATAAGAAATGGTCCAGTGCCTGGAAGAAGTGGTAGTCAGTTGGTGCAAGGTTTAGTAAATACGATGGGTGATAGAGTGTTTCCAAGTCCAGCTTTTGTAGTTTGGCAATGTTGTTTATGCGACATTTGGTTTATGCGAGCGTGGTTTTGTAAGAGGATTGGCCTGTTTCTGTTGACCAATCTCGGTTACTTAATCGCAAGTATCTTCATAATTTTGACCGTTTGGTTACAGTAGACATCCGCTGTAATTGATTGACCAGATTTCATGAAGCTGCAGTGGATAATACCAGTACAGGACCAACAAACAGACACCATTAGCTTTCTTTTGTGAATATTCGGTTTCGGACTTTGTTTCGGCACTTCATTTATATCCAGTCATTGTGCCGAACGCTTGTGATTGTCAAAAAGAATCTATTTTTCATCAAACGTAACAATACGATGTAAAAATAGTTTGTCTTTATATCGTGATAATAAAGGCAAGCTTTGAGAAAATTTCTCTTCTGACACTCGTTTAATTTATGCGGAACCCATCTTTCCAACTTCTTTACCTTGCTGATTTGTTTCAAATGATCTACTACTATTAGAATAGTAACGTTAAAGGCCTTCACACACGAATCTACTTAACACGTAATACGTAAACCGTAAGGAAATCCTCCAATCAAAGTCGATTATTCCCCTCTACATTTTTCTACGCAAGACAGAAGCCGTAACGCTGAAAAATTTTGTAAGGATGAAATTCTTACGTTTATGTCGTTTACGTATACAGATTTTGAGATTATATATTATGTTTTAAATGAGTGATCATAATAGATACTGCTTATTAAATAATATGTTTGCCTATTCATTTGAAGAAAATTCAAGTAAAATAATCGACAATGATGATACGATTAAATCAACCGACGAATTGCTCATTGACTGTGTAAGAGGTTATCCTGTATAACCATCAAGAAACAAATTTCAAGGATCATTTAATGAAAGAGAATTCGTGGAAGGAAATCACGTCAGTCATGAAAATGTCAGGTAAGATTAATAAGATTAATACGATTAATTGGAACAATCAATGACACATAATTTGATGGTTTGAAAACATATAGTTTCAGAGTGTCAAGCACAATGGATTAAACTACGTGACAAATTTGTCAGAGAAAAACGATAAAAGGAAATAGAAACAAGGAGTGGTGGTGAAGCTAGTCGTCTAAATACATTCGTCTTGTGAAAATGAAAATATGCTGTTTTTAGAAAAACACGTTAAAAGGAGGCGGTATGTTTGTCTCCCCATGCTATAATCTATTATATTCATCTATCTAGTTTCATTCTATTTAACATTAGATGGTCTTCTTTTCAGATCGTATACTAACGTGTCGAAACGTCCCAAGTTGGCATTTGATACCGAGAGTAATTCAATCATTGAATCAAAGTTGTTCATATATGTTTTAAATGAAAATAGCGAGCTATCATCAATCCATCATCAATGTCAACTACTTTATTTGATGAGGATAACGTTTCTTTGACGACTCCAAATGTAATTACATATGAAAAGACTCCTTCACGTTCACCAGCTTCTCAATCGTCTTCGCCTGTACAAACTATGCAAAAGTCTGTTTTGGAATGGGAAGATTCCAATCATTTGATAGGATCAGCACCCTCTCCAGCACATCTACAAAATGGATTACGATCAACACCATCTCCAGCACCTCTACAAAGTGAATTACGATCAACACCATTTCCAGCACCTTTACAAAGTGAATTACGATCAACACCATCTCTAGCACCTCTACAAAGTGGATTACGATCAACACCATCTCTAGCACCTCTACAAAGTGGATCGCGATCAACACTATCTCCAACACTTGCATCACGAGATTGTACGTTAAACATTAAAAAAACCAAAGACTTGAACAAGATGGAAGAATCTGTTTTCAATTTGATTCAGATTATGCAGCAACGTTTCATGGATCCACGTAATTCAAGATCTATAAGCACTGCTGATAATTCATTTGTTTCATTAATAGTTACAGAGTTAGAAACCTTACCAGAAGCTGAAAAAAGAAGTAGGAAACAAATAATCTTACAAATTTTATATGAGTCTTACAATGCTTGATTATAAAAAAGAAATATATTTTAAAACATTAAATGCAGTATGTTACACAAATTACCTCTAATTAATTATTTATAAATAATTCCTTGTCTATTATAAAATATATAATTTTACAAGAAAAGTTATGTTAATATCTCGAATTAATTTTCAGGAAGATCTTCCATTAAGATATTCCATTAAAACCTCTGCGAACGTATGCATATTGCCACGTCACTTCACCTTCAGAAGTCAAAAAATAATTTTTTAACATATCCCTTTGACTGTATGCTTCAGTTCTTGCTCGATGCGCGTATGATGGTCTAAGATTTTGAATTCCTACAGCATTCTCCTTTCGCCATTCTCCAGGAATAACATTACCATTGTTCAATTCCATATCTACGTAATTACTCAGGCAGTATGTTCTATGACTTGTTTATATTCGGTTATTTTCTGTCATAAAGAAGTTATGGAGACATAAACAAGCCATAATAATTTTGTCCGCACTATCAGGATGCAAAGAGATTGGGTGAGTGAAGATTCTCCAGCATACTGCAAGAATTCCAAAAGTATTCTCAATAGTCCTTCTAGCCCGCGAGTGTCGATAGTTGAAAATTGCTTTGTCCTCGGATAAATTTCGACCAGAATATGGTCTCATTAGGTTTTATGTCAATTGGAATGCTTCATCACCTACAAAAAAACATGGTGTCTCTGAATTATTTCTAGGTAGTCTTATATTTTCTGGCAAGCCGAGTTCTCCATCAAACAGAGCTTGTCCAAATTCGGATTGGGAAAAAACACCAGCGTCGTTGTTGCTTCCATAAGCTGCAACGTCTACAAAAAAGTATAAACTTGTATTCATGGTCACAGGCTACCATCAGCACTGTGCTGAAAGTTTTTTTGTAATTGTAATATAAGCTTCCTGAATTGGGCGGTGCGTTAATTTGCACATGTTTGCCATCTATGGCTCCCACACAATTCGGGAAGTTTCAGTTTCTCAAAAAACCATTGCAAATTTTTATCCACTCTTCTCTGATTGGCTTTCGCAGATATAAAGGTTCCAGTACTTTTATTAATACATCGCAAGTTTCTTTCACCACCTTATAAATCGTTGATTCACCAACGCGGTAGGCTAATGCAATTGAGTGGCAAATCTCTAGTTGCAAGATACCTGTACAGTAGTAATATTAAAAGATTGATTATTAGATATGCATAAAAACTATCCGTTTAATGTGTATCCATTTATTTACAAATAAAATATTGCGTGTACCTGAGAGTAATAGCAAGTCTCTGCTCCGGTTGTAAAGCTCTCCAATTTCTTTTCATCAAATATACTCTCATTTTTTCGAATAAATTGTTAAAAAGTGGTAATGTCATTCGGGTATAACGAAAAAACATAACTGGATCTAATTTCATTTCTTGCAGCAAGTTCATAAAACCTCCTTGCTCGTTACGTTGACAGTTGATGGGACGGATCCACCACCTTCTCTTCTTTTTTTGGATATATAAATTTATTGCAATCTGTCTATAGAGACATTCAGCAGTAGTCTAGGCGTAGCTTTATGTAGTCGTGCGTGGAATAAGCCCAATGGTTCACCTATTACAAATAGATCTTCTAATCAAAGATTAGATATTAGGTCCTGTGGTATCCTTCTCTTTAGCCTGTAGAATATTCTCTTAGGGTCCATTAGCTGTGATGCCAACATGTTTGGATGATTTTGTATGCGAGTTTTATATGCTTCGGTTTTAATCTTAACTTCGCTTTTGACTGTAGGAATGTCCAGATCATGATGGATTCTGTTGTTAGTTAAATACCACGGAGCATTTGTGATCATTCGAAATATTTTTGATTGGAAACGTTATAGAATCTCTATATTAGAGTTTGCTGTTGTACCCCACAGCTGTACACCATATGTCCAAATAGGCTTGATGATGTTTTTATGTAACAGCAATTTATTTTCAAGTGATAGTTGTGAATTTCACACAACCTAATGTACACACAACCTAATATAGCTTCCTCAGTTGAATGCCCATTGTTTTTCTCTTGGTTATGACGTGTTTCTTCGCCTAATATAAGTCGCCTATCTAAATAGAGACCCAAGTATTTAGCCTCTTTTGACTGTGGAATTAAAATTTCATTTAGAGATACATTAGGGCAATTCCCGCGTCTAGTAGTAAAAGTTACATGCACTGATTTCGCTTCATTTACTTTTATACGCCAGTTTTTAAGCCATTTAGAAATATCTTCGAGGCTTCTCTGCAGTTTCGCAGACATCTCCGCAGGGTTTACGTCAGTAGCTAGAACTGCAGTATCATCTGTAAAAGTTCCTATTGTCACTCCTTTTGTAACGGGAAAATTAAATGTGTAGGTAATATACAAAATAGAACCCAATACATTGCCTTGAGGCACTCCAGCCTGGATAGTACAGAGATCAGTTACCACTTCCTTTTGTTTCACAATGAAATGTCGGCTATTTAGATATTATTTAATAAATTCATAATAACTATTTAGGAGCGTATTTTTGATTTTAAATAACAGGCCTTCATGCCAGACCCGGTCAAAAGCCTGTGTTATGTCAAGAAATACTGCGGAGCAGTATTGCTTTTTTTCGAAAGTAATATTTATTTTTTCGACTAATCTGTGGATTTGTTCAACTGTGCTATGTTTTTGTCTGAAGCCGAATTGGTGTACCGGAATAATCTTATATCTTTCCAAGAGCGGCGTCAGTCTCTTTAAGTATAAGAGCTCCAGAACTTTAGAAGGGATCGGTAAAAGACTGTTTGGGCGATAAGACTTGACATCTTCTGTACATTTCTCAGGTTTAAGCACCATAATTACTTGGGCCACTTTCCACTGCTAGGGCACAAAGCCTCTTCTTATTATTGCATTGTAAAGTTGTGTAAGGTATATTATCTCCTCTTCAGGAAGCCCCTTCAAGATTTTAACAGTGATTAGGTCATATCCTGGGGCTTTGTGCTGGTTTAATTTCTTTATTGCTTGAATGATTTTCTCTTTTGTAAATTTACTAATAGGGGAATCAGGTTGTTTGGGTTTACTTAGTAGATCAAGTACTTCATTTAATTTTTTTGAATCGCCATGATAGATGTTGGAAACAAAACCATCCTGCAGATGTTCCGCAAAAGTTCTAGCTCTTTCATTGTCGCTAATCGCCCAGGTGTTATCTTTTTTCCGTATTTGGTGGTTGAGCGAGTATCGGCTTTTTGATCTTTTGGACTGCTTTCCAAAGAGAATAATCAGTCTCTGCAGTTGCCTTTAAATTCATGAGAAACTTTTGGATCCCATGGTTCTGTCGTTACTTAAGAGTTGTTTAAACTTAGCTGTAATAAAGTTTAATTGTGTTTTATCCTCGGGGAATCTAGTTTGTCCGCGCTTCCTTGCTTTCCTTTTTTTAGCTAACATTTCTCTGATTGTTAAAGTATAGTATTGGATGCTGTCGTTTATGTGCAAATTTATTGGAGTAGAACTCCATGCAGATTGTTGCACACATTGATTAAAAGCCTCAACAGCCTCCCCGATATCCTCGTCAGTCTTTAAGGGAATCCTACTATTGAGAGAATCCGCCACCAATTGCCGGAAGTAAGTCCAATCAGTTTTATGATTATGGAGTTTACATGATTTGTTTATGGACACAATTTTTCTGTTTAACGTGATAATAACCGGCGAGTGATCCGATGAAAGATCAAGATTGGATTGACAGTTTACAAATGAATTACTAATTCCTTTTATTAGGCCAAAGTCAATTAGATCAGGGATTCTGTTTTTATCTGCGGGCCAATAGGTCGGCTCTCCGGTTGATATGACGTTGAGTCTCATGGATTGGATAGTTAACAATAATTGTCGTCCTTTTGTGTTTGAGTCGTGAACCCCAATAGGTATGTTTTGCATTAAAATCCCCTCCTGCCAGGAATCTTAGTCCCAGAGATTTAAAGAAAGTTTCATAATCTTCTTTCATAATATTGTGTCTAGGTGGGCTATATATAGCTGATATTAATATCCTTCCTTTCCAATCCTCGACGATTATATTTGCCTGTATTTCATTTGTTCGATAATGTTTATCCTCCTGATGTTTAATGTTATACTTAATTAATATAGCAGATCCACCATGTACCGTGCCGTCTGAATGAATTGTATGGTAGAATCTATATTTTGGAATATTGAAATAACTTTTAGATGTGAAATGCGTTTCTGAAATTAATAAGATATCAATCTGTTGTGTCTCTAGAAAGGCCCTCAATTCCAATGTATGTTGCGAGAGCCCATTGGCATTCCATAATGCAATTTTTAGTGTATCTATCTTTTCGATATTTTTGTCGTGAGTACAGTAACAAGATTTGTCAATATTATCATCTACTGCATCATTTGTTTTAGCATATCCATCAGTTCTCGTATTTCATTTGGTTTAGTAATAGGTTGGGATGCATTAATATCCTACTGAGGTTTGTCTGTCTCAATCTGTCCTATACCTTTAGTTGCCTGTACGTAGGTAGTTTCCTATCGGGTATACGGATAGGTTGATGAACCTTTAGTGTTAGTATTTTCTATTTTATCCTTCCTGAGTTGTTTTTCCCTGGGTGTAAGGTATTTCAATTTTTGCAGATTTTGATAGACTATACATCCTTTATAGTTTGCTGGATAATTCCCCGAGTATAATGTGCACTTTACACTATCAGATCTGCTTTTCCTTATGCAGTTGGCTGAGGTATGATCTCCAGCGCATTTAATGCATTTAGGTTTACGCCAGCAATACGCTTTTGTGTGCCCATACTGCTGGCAGTTTGCACACTGTAGTATGTCTCGTTTTGGCCGTGGTGGTTAAAAAATGACACAGCAGTCCACTTTCTCTTAGCCCACTTTTTTTAATTCTGTCGGCGACACAGCAATATAAGACCAGCACCCAGAATTAAAAGTTCCAGCAACATTTCCTCTCCATCATATATAATTCAGGAAAAGTATTCTACAAAAACATTTTTTCCTTGATTATCTTGCATAGAATTTTGCAAAACCTATAAAACGATATCAAATGCCTTTTCTTTCCAGACATATTTTTGTAATAATAAATAAATTTTACTCAGATTTTCTCATTCAAAGCAACTCATTAAAGAAATGAATATAAAAATGATTTTATAATAAAAATATACAAATACAAATAGTTTACATTGTAAATTATAAAATGTCAAAACATATATTGTAAATATATTATTATCAACGTTTTACTTACTTCTTACAATAGAACATAAATATAAAAACAAAGATACAGCAAGCAGCACTTGACACTTTGCGATTTTTCTTCAATGATGATGATGACTGTGGACTGTGGTCGAAGCTTACGGTTTATGGCAGTCGTGTGTGATGGTGCTTACGTACTACGGCTTACGGTTTACATATTACGTGTTAAGTAGATTCGTGTACGAAGGCCTTAAACCTTGCTGCTAATTCATGCATAGTTTGAGATGTATCCGCTTCCACTACAGCTTTCAGCTCATCATTACCCATCTTGGTCTCGGATTGCCCATGTGGCTCATTTTCAAAATTAAAATCGTTAGGACGAAACTTCTTAAACCATTAACTGTGCGATCGTTAGCCACATCTTCACCAAACACTTTGTTAATATTTCGAGTTGTCTGCGTTGCATTGGTTCCACGACGGAACTCATATTCAAAAATAACACGAACTTTTGACTTATCCATGGTTACACAAAAATTACTGTAACAAAGACAAATCAAAAGATAATCACAAACAAAAACATATGTTTGAAAGAGTAATGATGTACTTTCACAACAAAAAACCAAGAACTGTAAAAGTGAAATGTCAGAAATATTGACTGTCGAACTTACAAGGAGATAGCAAGACATGTAAAATCGATAATTGACTGAATCATATTTCATTCGAATGGGAGGGTTGAGTACATAAAAACCCTAAAAGGGTTTGCGTGCATGGGCCTTTGTTTGTGAGAAATTTGCAATTAAAAAAACAGCTACAATCTAAGTGTAGTAACTTGGGATCAATAAGCGTGAAGCGCGGTAGCCGCAGAGACTAAGGCATGCGCTAGTATTCTGTCGCCTACGTCCGAAGAGCGTTCGAGTCTTCGCAGTGTCAACTTTTTTTATTTATAATATTATGTATTACTATATTTTATTAGGAGTACAAATTAGTTCGGTCCGTTTTCTTTGTTAAAAGATGTATTTATTTCAAAACAAAATGAATGAACAGATCAATTAAAGTATTTTCCATCGCTGGCTACTACTTTCTCCCATTTCTCAGGCAATTTTCGAATTCCATCTCGAAAAAATGACTCGTTTTTTGAGGCGATCCAAGTTTGGAGCCAATTTTCGATATCTGCGAAAGAAGTGAACCAGTGACCTGTCAAATCGTGCTGCATCCTTCGGAACAACCAGTATTCAGAAGGAGCAATGTCCGGAGAATACGGCGGGTGCGGTAAAACATCCCATTTGAGCGTTTCCAAATATTTTTTTACGACTTTTGCGACATAAGGCCGAGCGTTGTCATGAAAAAGAATAACATTATCATGTCTTTGCTCGTATTCTAGCCGTTTTTTACGCAATGCACGGCTCACACGAATCAATTGCAGCCGATACCGATCGCCTGTAATGGGATCTCCAAGTTTCAGCAGCTCATAATAAACAATACCCTTTTGGTCCCACCAGATACAGAGCATGATCTTCGAATCATGTATGTTCGGCTTTGGTGTTGATATTGAGGTCGATGGCAACAATTGACCGGGCTTGGCGTAGTATTTTTTCTCCTTGGGGTTGTCGTAGAATATCCACTTCTCATCTCCAGTTACAATCCGATGCAAAAACCTATTTTTTGTTGCCTTTGAATCAGCTGCTCGCAAGTGAAAAATCGTCTTTCAACGTCTCTCGGTTTCAGTTTATAAGGCATCCAATTTCCTTGTTTTTGAATAAATCCCATGTCTCTCAATCGTACGGAAACAGCTTGTTGAGTCACTCCCAATGATTCTGCAAGCTTCTCTTGCGTTTGACTCTGATCTTCTTCGAGTAATGCCTCTAATTCTTTGTCCTCGATTTTTTTTGGTTGTCCAGAGCGAGGCTTGTCTTCGACGCTGATATGTGGATGTTATGAGGATATGTACACATAACAATATGTGATCCTATTAATATCCGTAAGATATCTTCCAAGTACCAAAAGTGGTGCTAAAGACATCCACAAGATATATCACGATGAATTCTATATATCCCGAAGTCATCCTTGCAATATCGAAATAGACCCAGTTGTTCCAACTGAAAGGTAAGTTGATTAACAATTAAATCATACGCCTATCTTTGTTTTTCGTTCGAAATAAACAGAGACAGACATATGATTTAACTGTTCGTTAACTTACTTTTCGGTTAAAACAATCGGGCCAAAGAGAAATAAATTTCATTACGGTTTGAACATATGTTTCGATGCAGTTTGAAATGCAGCCTACCATCCAATGAGAAAACTACTTTTTCTGAAACGTTCTTATGCTAAATCATCGGCTGCGATCCAAAGCATCAAAAACAAAATGCCCACACTGTTGTGAAATGTAATATACAAAATATGTACTGGGTTTTTCTGCAACAAAAAGTTTTACAACAAAAATTGCTTAGTTTCAACGGACATGTAAGACGATAACGTTTGTTTAACCTTAAGAGTCTCTTTGAAAGTCACGAAAAAGAAGGTGACCACAAAAATTTTTCAACGAAATTGCCAGATTTTATAATAATAACTGGTTTATATCATAATTCTGTGTGAGAAAATAAGTAAACACATATAGACACACTTGAACGATCGAGAGAGAAGTGGCAAACACAGAGACCCTGCCGGCCATTCTTATGGACACTTATATAGCGGTAATACCGAGGAAAAAGCAAATTAGAAAGTTCGAAATAGATGCAAAAATTGAAGATCAAGAAGATTATATTTACATTGCGAATTACTAGCGCGAAAGAAATGTCATGAATCATTAAACTTATTAAACTTGATGTGTACCGCTCTTCATTGTGGGCATATACCAGAGAGGTAAAAAGGACCAAGCTCTGTAGCTGGCGAAAATTCATCACGGAGAAAGACAACTCATAGCCTTAGGGTTTGTTTATAAACATCAGACTAATAAATTCCGGATGAATCAGATACTACGCACTTTCTGTGACGACAAGAATTAACGACGATCTTGTGATCAAGAATTCCTTAATCACTACCTTAAAGAAAACTGCCGCTCTAGTGAGAGCTCACGTCCAATGACTGGGAGGATAAGGACACGCTTAACCAGCATGAAGTTAGGAAGCGCGTATCATATGCTTGACATCATGGACTTCCCCTCTTTTACAAGGATAGAGTTTGCTACGACTATTAGATCGCTGAAAAATAACAATCTGCTTTGATTGGACTTCATTGAATTTTTAATATTGCAGGCAGTTATCAGATTAATCCCAGATCAGTTCGAAAAATTATAATATAATGGATGTCTCCAGTAGGAGTTTTTCCTTCGTTTTGGAAGGTTGATCGTTCGAATTTTCCTGAAACGTGAAAATATAGACGTGGAAGATTCGAAGTTATATCGCTCCATCTATCCCCTCCCTGTCATAGGAAAATTCTTCGAAAAACTTCTGATGAAGCGATTTACCCAGACGTTGTTGGTATTAGGACAGATCTCTGACATTCGAGTTTACTCCCAGAAGATTACCGGAGGACATGATTGCGGAGGTGCGTCTTTACTTTCAAACAGAGATATGTTACCGTGCTGCTGTTCGATATCTTGGGCGTCTTCAAGCCCGAAATCTGGTAGCTATTTTTAGATAGTTTTAGATATTAAAAGTGTTCCCGACATTTTTATTAACTATTTCTGTGATACGAAGATTAAAATCTTTTTTGAAAATGTAGAAGTTTTTAAACAGGCCACAAAGAGTTGCTCTCAGGGTGCAGTTTGCTGAAATGTTATATTCGACGGTTTTTGTGACTGTTAGAACAAAAGATAGACAATACTTTTATAGCTTATGCGAATGATTTTACAGTTATCATCGAAGACGGCTGGCATAGGGAAATAGAAAAGAAAGAGCAACTCGCGGTTAAGCAAATAGATAATTAGTGACTCCAAATTTCAAGTTTTCTCATGCAAAACTGAAACAATTGTGCTCAAGAATAACATGATAAAGAGGATCCCGATAGGCAAACGAAGAAGAGTCTACCCCGATAGGAAATGTAAGCCCATTAGGACTAAAATATCGAATTTCGCGAACTATCCGGCTAAGTAACTCCAAGGTAGATTCAAGAAAAAACAATTAGATATCTCAGCGTTCACTTAAATAAGGAGTTGGGAGTAACCTCCCATTGTAAATATCTGTGCGACAAAGTCTGATCGCTTTTTGCAGTGCTTTGCGAAGTAGGTAGGCAGACGAGATATCGGTGGACGCTGTGCTTCAAGGTGCTCTCCGCAATATACTGAGGCATGTGCGAGCTGATAATGATTTACGCTGCCACGAGCTGAATTGACTTATACATAAAAGGTGATTTGGAATTTCTCAGTTCGCTGCAACGTCGGGTGCTCATAGGTGATCTCTGTGTATCATACACTGACTGATTCGCTCTGTGTGGCTACGAACGCAGTGTTCATTGATATTTTATTTTATGTGCGTCGTGCACATTATAGTATTAAAAGAACAGGAATGTCGTGATAGGTGGCGTTGTAATTCTTTTCAGCAGAAACAAAGACGAAGCATTAGACTTGGTTAGGATAGAAGTGTCGAAGATGTGGAAAGTTACGAGGGTAGTCCCAGAAGTACCTGATCTGACGTACAGATAGCGGTTGTTGTTTGAAAAGGATGATTATGGTAGAAAGCATCAACCTTATAAAGCTTAAGTTTGAAGTTTGACGACGCTACGTTGTTTAGTATTTGTTTGGCAGCCATCAATAGTGAACGCTCTCAGTGAATTTGTAAACATGGAAAAAATTGGTCATCGTTATGTGATACAATACTTTCATTTGAAAGGCTTCAGTCCAACCAATATCAAAGCGGAGCTAGATTCTACTCTGGAGGAGTCTTTTCCTTCGTTTACAACATTAAAATATTAGGTGGCAGAGTTTAAACGAGGCCGTACGAGCTGCCAAGACGAACATCGCAGTGGTCGACCAAATAAGGTGACCAGAAATGGTGAAGAAAATTCACAAAATGGTATTGGATGACTGCCGACTGAAAGTGCGTGAGTTGGCAGACATGGTAGGCATTTCAAAAAGTGCTGTACATCGCATATTGACTGAAAATTTGGACATGAGAAAGCTGTGCGCAAGATGGGTGCCGCGATTACTCACAATGGAACAAAAACAGCGTCGTGAGGATGTTTCAATCGAGTGTTTGACGAAGTTTCGCAGCAATAAAGCCGAGTTTTTGCGTCGATACATAAGCATGGATGAAACATGGGTCTATCACTTCACACCTGAGACGAAGAAACCGTCAAAACAATGAACTGAAAGGGAAGAATCGACTCCAAAGAAGGCGAAAACAGTTCCATCTGCAGGCAAAGTCATGGCGTCAGTTTTTTAGGATGCTCGTAGGATAATTTTCATTGATTATCTTCAGAAAGAAAAAACAACCAACGGCGAGTATTATGTGAACTTATTGCAGCGTTTGAGTGATGAAATCAAGAAAAAACGGCCGCATTTGGCGAAAAAGAAAGTTTTGTTTCATCAAGACAATGTACCAGTTTACACATCCGTTATCGCGATGGCCAAAATCAATGAGTTAAAGTTCGAATTGCTTCCTCACGCACCCTATTCGCTAGATTTAGCCCCCTCGGATTATTTACTGTTTCCAAACTTGAAAAAATGGTTCGGTGGTAAAAGATTTGCCAACAATGAAGAGGTGGAGTCTGCGGTTGATGGCTATTTTGAGGAGCTCGACGATTCCCACTATAAATAGAGTATCGAAGCTATTGAACAACGCTGGGAAAAGTGTATTGAGCTAAAAGGAGACTATGTAGAGAAATAAAGATATTTTTTCCCAAATTTTTTGTGCTTTCTTTGTTAGGTCAGGTACTTCTGGAATTACCCTCGTATATAGTCTTTTCTTAACGAAGACCGCATTAGGCGCCTTCTTCGCCGATATTCGAGACAGACTTATGCGCCCTGACTCCTGAGTTGTGCATAACTACAACATTATACAGGGTGTCCGGAATGTGATCATTAATATTTTGTGTACTGGTAGAACCCGTTAAAACAATTAAAAAAGTCCTGTGCCATTTTACAATTTTTTCAATATTTATTCCGTAATTAATTAAAATGTGTGAACGAATGAGCGCACGAGAATGCGACAGGACGGGCTCTGTGTATAAGAAGATGGCTTACCTCGCGCGGCGAGAGGCAACCGTAAACGACAAGAGGCGTGCGCGTGCGACGAAGAACGAGCGAGCGCGAACGACGAGCGAGCGAGCGCAAGCGACAAGAGGCGGCCGCCCAGCGCTCTCTACGCGTTCATTGGCTCACATGTTTCAATTAATAACTCGATAACTATTGCCAATTTGACATTATGGTACATGACTTTTCTTCTCGGCTACACCCAATTTACCAGTACACAAAATATTAATGATCACATTCCGGACACCCTGTATAGGTGATAACTAACCACGATAATTTCTAAGTCTGCCTTGCGTCCTTGGGCCAGTGGAACATGTACTTGTAAATAAGGAAGACATTGCTATGCATCACCTTCTCAAGTGTCAGAATTTCGAGCCGCAGAGGCTTTGCCGCAATTCGTACCTATCGATGTTTAGAAATGGCCGGCACCCTTTTTCGTGTCGTCCTCAGAAGTTTTTTCAATATTCGCTGAATTCTACAAGAAAACCTTTTGGCTAAAGAGTTATGTGATTTCGAAGCGTCTCATTCAGGAGATGTCGGAGCCCCTGGGCGTGGGGACGTGGCCTCGCAACTTTTGTAAAATCATTGCGTCTCCAAGATGCTTAAGTCCGGCTTAACTTGATGGATAATTAGGGTTAGCCTTTTTTATAGATGGGGCTAAACCTTTTTCTTTTTTCCTTTAGCTGATAATCAGCCACAATCCAATCTCCTAATTCTCCACATTCCAATTCCTCCCAAATAACAGGGTCCGGACATATATATCCGGGATTAGAATAAAATAAGCAGGCCTTTTCGTAGTTTCTTGTGAGGTGTATCGAGAAAGAAATACGAGTCGCGGCTAAATTGTTTACCTTGCAAAACACGACTCGTAGGTACTATTGAATTTTTCCATTGCACAGTGGTCCAGTAGCCCAAAAAATATGGTCAAAAACCAACTTTTAAATTAAATCAAATTGATTATGTTATTATGCTCTAGATACATTGAAATAGTTATAATTTAAGTTTTATGATGTTTTATCAATTATTCTTGATTTGGCAACACTATGAAATCGAGCAATATGGTATTACCATAGTCGTGATCACTTTACTTCAAATATAAAAAATAATAAAAAGTTTATATATTTGTTGGTTACACCCTCAGTTTTTTAATAGATCTTTATGGTTAATATGTATACTCAAAGATATGTAAAATATTTTCAACATTTTTCTCTGTATTACGTAACTTTTCGGAGCAGCGCTATCTTTCGATTAGTTATAACCGGCTATAACACGTCATACAAACAAGAACGAAATATGAATGTATACTATATGTTATATACTATAACGTAAATGTACCCATTTTTGCCCCTTTTTATATACGTTCAAGGAAATAGCGCATATACAGGGTGAGTCAATTAAAGTGTTACAGACTTATATCTTGGAAATGAATAATTTTAGAGAAAAATATTTCAGATAAAAGTTGTATGGTGTCAAATGGGACATAAAAAGGTATCATTAATTAGACCTTGATTAGCCATTTGAAGGTTACGTGAAGGTCACTAACAATTTTTCAAATGGAACGTCCTACTTTTTTTGGCATATTCTTATAATGTATTTCAAGAGCTTTCCAAAACACTACAACAAAGTATTTTTTTGTTAAGTACATCCCGAGTTATGAAGCTTCAAATTTACAGTATCGTCGGCATTAGCATTACCTAAGGTGTACCGCGTGGAGGTTGCACGATCAGATTTACACTTTTTGTGTGCGTGCGTGTGTGTGTGTGCGCGCGCACGCGCGTGTGTGTGTGTGTGTCATAGCAGAGATAAGGACTCCACGGTTCGTCACTGCCGTAGTATTTATTGACTCCAAACCCTCTCTGTTGTGTATGTGGATGTAGCGTGCGTGTACACGGCCTATGTCTGTCGAGGGTAGTATGTGTGCATATCCTGTTAAATGTTCAAACTGATGGCCTTGTGTTGCTTGATAGTGTCCTAAACGAACATAAAATGTATTTAAAACATTTCTCAAAACTTCTAGTGTAATGGAGTCTGAAACATTTAATATTCTTTCTTTTAGATCGTCTATGTTTCTAGGTTTCATTTCATAGACCATACTTTTTAAATGTCCCCAATAGAAAAAGTCTAACGGATTTAAATCAGGAAATCTTAGCGGCTATTCTATCGTCATACTTCTTTTACCAATTCATCGACCAACAAAAGTTTCATGTAGAAAATGACGAACATTTAAACCGAAACGAGGTAGAGCCCCATCTTGTTGAAACCAAACATATTCAAAAGTATCTCCAACAATATGTCGGATAGCTGGTACCACTCGATTTTGCAACAAATTCAAATAAATTTTTGCTGTTAAATTCCCGTCTAGAAAAAATGGCCCTATGATAGAGGATATCCTGGCCCAAACATTAATCTTCTTGGGATACTGCGTGTGATAGTCTCTCATCCAGTGAGGATTTTCATCAGTCCAGTACTTCAAATTATGTCGATTAACTGATCAACTGATTTAATTCAAAGATAGCTTCATCGGAGAAACAAATCCAAGTAAATAATTGATTATTATCATCAAATCGTGTCATCATCGTATCACAGAATTCAATTCTCCTGTCAAAATCGTCTTCGGACAGCTCCTGTATCAAATGCATTTTATACGGGTGGTATTTATGTTCTTGTAGAATTCTACGAACCGATATTATGCTACACTTCACTTTGTTGAGATAATTTTGTAAGCGTTGTATAAGGATTTTCTATTATATTTAACAAAATCTCTAGAGTTTTATCATCGTTGGTGGCGTCTTTAGGTCTTCCAGGTCTTAGTTCGTCTTCAATTGACCCAGTTCTTTCAAAACGATCAACAGTCCGATAAACAGATGATTTTGAAATTGGAGGACGATTAATGTGTGTATTGTTAAATAAATTGGTTACTTCTTGATAAAATCTAATTCTATCACCAAAAACTCGCATCATAAGAATAGTATTTCTTTCCTTATCAGTTAAACGCATTGTCCAAAGTGAAAACAATTACACTAAACGAAGAATGAATAGTGTAGGATAGATTATATCCATAGGTTGATATTTCTGATTTTGTTTTTTGAGACAAAGTTAACTTCGCACCAATCTTCTTTAGCAAATTTACTGAAGCTGCGCCAGCTCTGTGTGCGTAGCGTACGTGGGCCCGAGTGCTCTGCGCGTGAGTAGTGGGGATAAAACACTACCTAGCGCAGACGCTCAGTCGCTACGCTGCATACTAATACGCAAATACTACGGCAGTGACAAACTGTGGGGTTCTTATCTCTGCTGTGACACACACACACACACATACACATACACAAAAGAGGTGTAAATCCGACCATGCAACCTCCACGTGGTATAGCTTGGGTAATGTTGCTAATGCCGGTGATATTTTAACTTTCAAGTTCCATAACTGGAAAAGTTCTTATGGAAAAAAGATTTGTAACCAGTGTTTCGGAAACATCTCAACGTCAGCTATAAGAATATGTAACAAAAAATAGAGGGTTCCATTTAAGATTTTTATGTCGATCTTGATAACATTTCTCAAGGTCAAACAATTATCAATATCTGATAGCTTTTTTAAGCCCTACAACTTTTGTTTCAAAGATTGTTTTAAACAATCATTATTTTTTGAAATAATTAGCCGTTCCGGAACTTTTGGCAGACCCTGTATATGGAACTTTGCATTCACACTGATCACTTTGTTTCCCCAGGTGCCCAGAGAAGACCGCTGCCTTGTTTATGTTCCTCTTGGGATCATTCGTGAGGCACCGGAGATCCTATATCTAAAGTAATCGAACATCATGACCTTTTCGATTGGGGAGTCATTTATGGCAAGTTTACATCGGGTCGGTTCCCTTGCTACCTTGCTTATATATTTGGTTTTAGTTTTCGAAATCTCCATGTTGTAGCCTTGAGCTGCTCTACGGAAGGCCTGAAGCAATCTTTGAAAATCGTTCTCCGTTTCAGAGATCAGGACGACATCGTTCACGTAGTACGGGAGCCTGATCTCGTAACTTCCCATCCTATATCTTCGAGCTGTCCTAATAGTATCCCCGATCCTGTCCATTATCAAGTTGAAGAACTGGGACTAAGGCTATCGCCTTGACGAATTCCTAAATGTGTTATCTCTCTTGTGAGTCTGCCATTCACTTTCACTGCGTCGTGTTGTTGCTATTGAGATCCTTTATGATTCTAATTCTCTGAAACGTCCCTTTCCTCAGGATGTTGACGACATCTATCGAATGACTTGATGAGATCAATAACGATCAATGACAAATCAATACAAAAAATGTCATCAGTAGCCAGTAATAGATGGAAAGTAATCTTCCAACATGACAACGCTAGACCGCACGTGGCAAGAATGGTTAAAAAAACATTGATGAGCCTGGAATGGGAAGTTCTTCCGCATCCAGCGTATTTCCCTGATCCTGCTCCTTCCGATTGTCACCTGTTCCACTCTATGTAACGCATTTTGCCAATCTCGAAGAATTCCAAAAATGGATCGATGATTGGATTGCCTCAAAAGACAGATCCTTTTTTGACGAGGAATCTAATTTTTACCAGAAAGATAGCAAAAAGTAGACGAAAGCAATGGCAATTTATTAATGTTCGATTGTAACATATTATGAAAATAATAAATATTCCAGAAAAAAAACGACACGAATTAATGTAACCCTTAATACATACTAGGTGCGCAACTAAGTTTCCGGAAGTTTCATACATGGATGGCGCTAACGACACATGTAGTCGACATACATGTCTGAATTTGTGTTTTTTCTTATAGCTTGGACATCTGTTAACAATAACCAGTCGTAATATCAACAGATATCGCAACGCAAAAATATTTTTTCTCATAACAAAGATGTCGAATAGTGATGTTTTCAAATAAACAGTATTTGCGAGAAGCTGTGCTTTTCTGCTTTAACTTGAAAAAAAGTGCAGCTGAAGCACGTCGTTTGCTTGAGAAGCCCTACGGCGAACATACACCATCGAAAACTACCTGTGAAGATTGGTTTAAACGCTTCAGAAGTGGCGATTTCGATACAGAGGACAAGGAGCCCTCCGGAAGACCAAAAACAATTGAAGACGCCGATCTGCAAGCGTTATTGGATGAAGATGATACGTAAACACAAGATCAACTTGCGGAGACATTAAACATGACTCGCCAAGGTATTTCCAAACATTTACATGCCATGGGAAAAATTCAAATGAAAGGAAAATGGGTGCCGCGTGAGTTGACTGAGAGACAGATGGAAAATCGAACAGCCACTTCCGAAATTTTGCTCTTGCGGCATAAAAGAAAGAGTTTCCTGCATCGAATTGTTACTGGCGATGAGAAGTGGATATATTTCGAAAATCCCAAACGCAAAAAATCATAGCTTTCACCTGGCGAAGCATCAACATCGACGGCACGGCCAAATCACTTCGGAAAGAAGACAATGCTCTGCGTTTGGTGGGACTAGAAAGGAATCATGTACTATGAGCTGCTGAAATCGGGCGAAACTGTCAATAGGCATCGCTACCGACAATAACTGATCAATTTGAACCATGCATTGCTCGAGAAACGGCCAGAATGGGACACGAGACACGAACGAGCGATATTGCATCACGACAACGCTCCTAGACGATGGAAGTGCCATCGCACTTCCATCGTCCAGGACACCATCAAAACGCTGAAATGGGATCTGCTACCGCACCCGCCGTATTCGCCACACCTGGCCCCTTCCGATTATCACTTGTTCCAGTCGATGGCGCATGACTTGGCTGGGCAACACTTGGAAAATTTCAAAGAAGTGCAAAATTGGTTGGATGAATGGTTTCGGTCCAAAGACGCGTCGTTTTATCGTCGCGGTATTCATGTATTACCAGAGAGATGGCAAAAATGTGTAGCTAACAAGGGATGATACTTTGAATAAACCATTTTTTGTATTTCTCTTGAAATTTTCCATTTTTCATTGATCAAAAAAACCCGGAAACTTAGTTGCGCACCTAGTATATATGTCTGTACAAGATGATCCAGAACAACTTTCTGTCTTTGAAATGACATGTTTTTGTCCGAATTCTAAGATGATTATTTTCTGTTATAAAATGTTAAAGCTTAATTTTTGTTATAAAATGTCAAAGCTTAATTTTTGAGTTATAAAGATAAGTAGTTTGCCTGTTACAAGTCGGGCATAAGATAAATAGATAGAGACAGCACAACTCACACACACTGTGGATACAGATGTTGATGTTGAGCGCCTGATGCGAAGAATTTATTAATACATATGGTAATATTGTATTATTTTTAGAACTTCCATTAATGATCATACGTATTGCAAGAGGGATCTGCAAAGCGGACACATGTCTCTCTCTATGCTACATGAGCGCGTATGATTGTATAGCGAAAATAGTTAATGTTGTCCGGTATAAACGGTTTAATGTGATTGCTAAGCAGCGAATAAAGTGTTTTAAATTAATAAGATCCCGTGTGTGGTTGCTGGTCCCCCATCGGGCGCCTCCCCTGGTAGCGGATTGGGGAATGCCTACCGATATGTCGGAGGGTACCGGGGAAATAAAACACCTGGGGTGGACTAAAACCAGCAACTTTGGAGAGTAATGAATTTAACAAATAAAGGAAATAGTACCCCAGGTGGCAGTCCAAATACGAGAGTTGCCTTTTATATTTCGGGAATAGAGAACAAAAAAGGAAATTAATCATCGTACATGGGTTTATTGTTTTTCAAAATATTCTCCATGAAGATCAATACACTTTTGCATGCGCTTGAACCAATTTTCGAAGCACTTTTTCCACTCCGATTGAGGTACCTCCAAAACATGCATTTTGAACGCACCAACCGCTTCTTCAGGCGTCGAAAAACGTTGACCTCGTAATTCATTTTTGATTTGCGGGAATAAAAAGAAGTCATTGGGTGCCAAATCAGGGCTGTACGGCGGATGACCCATCAATTCGACTTTTTCAGTTCTCAAAAAGTCTCTTGTTTGAGCCGATGTGTGAGAGCTCGCACTGTCCTGGTGGAGAATGATGCGTTTTCGGCGGTTGGTTTCCCTTATTTTTCCGAAGACTTCTGACAAACAAATGGTTGTGTACCATTCAAAATTGACCGTCCGACATTACACTAATGATACAGTTGCCACATGTCTGGTTTTTCCGAAAAAACAGGCGACTATTTGCTTCGAAGTGCTTCGTGCGCGAACAGCTTTTGTTAGATTTGGCTCATCTTGAAAGACCCATACAGTCGACTGCTGTTTACTTTTGGGCTCATACGCATAGATCCATAATTCGTCACCTGTTACGATATCATAGACGTGTTTTGAAGCACCGCAATCGTATTTCTTGAGCATTTATTTCGACCAATCGACACGAACCTTTTTTTGAGCGATTGTTAAATTATATGGGATCCAACGCGAACAAATTTTTTTGACAGCTAAATGTTCATGCAATATTGAATGTATGCTGGTCCCACTAATGCCCAAGGATGCTTCAATCTCACGATAAGTCACATCGACGATCTTGCAATATCAGTTCACGCACAGCATCAATGTTTTCTGGAACAACCGATTTTGGACGACCTTCATGAAATTCATCACTAAGCGAACTACGGCCACGATTGAATTCCGTATATCATCGATATATAGTGGTTTTTGATGGTGCTTCATCGCCAAAAGTCGAATTAAGTTCATCGATGCACTGTTGTTGAGATAATCCACGTCGAAAGTTGTAAAAAATAATCACACGGAAATGTTCACGACTTAATTCCATTTCTTGGCCGTCATCAATTTTTAATGTCACTGTAAACAACACAAATGGCGCATGGACATTAAAACGTTCTGAGTAAGTATACTGACAAAAAGTCGAACTTTACATTAGGGACGTCGGTTGTCAGATGGCAGCACCTGGATCGTCCATTCCCGAAATATATAAGGCAACCCTCGTATATATTTGGAAAAGCCACCCTCTTCGGAGGTCGGTCCCATGGGTTCTGGGAGGGACCAATCATTGCCCACCAATTCTCGTATTAACAACAACCCGTCGGATGAGACGGAATTTCATAAGAAAAAGTGTGTGATTCTTACCGAAGAAAATCATAAACTGCTCAGCAGGATCAAATTCCTTGAGGAGCGATTGGATGCTTATGAGAAGAACGTAACTTATCATACGGATGAGGAGGAATTCACGTCTCCAAAAAAGAAAAATAATAATTCGCCCAAAACATCATATAACTGAATGACAAATTCCAGAAAGAGTAAAAAGAGGAAAGCCACTAACTCTCCAGAGATATCAACCTCTCCTCTGAATACTAACACGAATACCAACACAGATTCTCCCTCTCAAAAATCATAACAACTTACAAATAAACATAGCGAATTTAAAAATTACAAAAAAGAAATCGCTCCTCCACCAATATTCATCAGTGGGCTAAACGGCATTAACAAAACCACTGAGGAATTGCGTAAAATAGAGTTTAAAGGTAAAGTCATTGCTTCTCCCTCCAGCTATATTAAGATTAATTGCTTTAACGGAGAAAAGTATCGTTTAATAACTAAAATGTTAAATGAAAAAATAAAATTAGGCAAAAAAATGGAATGGCACACTTTCGGAGATAAAAACTCCCGTCCGTTTAGAGTGATGGCAAGAAAATCGATCCTAATACAAACCTTTCTACTATAGTTGATGACCTGAAATTCAAAGGTTTTAAAATTTATTGGCAGTCAATATTCTCAAAACAGAGTACAAAAAAGACATAAATAACGAAAAAAAGTTGATTAAATTCCTAACTAAACTTAGACTCTTTATGCTCACTTTTAAAAACTCAGAGTCAATAGATAAAATATATAATATCAAAACCATCGCTTTCCAGGTGGTTAAAATTGAAGCAATCCGCAGGAATTCAAATAAAATTGCTGAATGTAAAAATTGCCAAGGTTATAATCACGTTCGTAGTGGTTGTCATAGAAGAACACGTTGCGTTAAGTGCGATGGAGAACACCTTTCTGAGTCATGTCCCAAACCAAAGGATTTTAAACCTATTTGTGCCAACTGTGGAGAGGTTCATACCGCAAATTACAGGGGATGTTTTATCGCTAGGGAACTACAACAGCGTAAAAATCAAATTACCAATGGTAGGAAAAAGATAAATATTGAAACCCAACGCATAGTGAAAGAAAAGCAAACTGAACTGAAAGAAAAACTAACTAAAGATACCGAATGTTCCTTAGTTAAAAAAGACAGAGCTACCTATGCTGATAGTGTAAAAAAGGACCTCATACCCCACCAATCGCCTCCCTCCTCCATTGAAAAGGAATTTACAAAAATTATTGGAATGCTAGAAACCTTTATTGGACGCCTGGACCGTCAGGACGAAATAAACAAATCAAAGTTTGATAAGATAAACAGTCAACTAGCCACAAGCAGAAACAAAAATGGCAGGTTCAATTAGGATTGCAACTTGGAATGCAAATGGACTACGTCAACGGAAAAATGAACTAGAAGATTTCCTGGAATCTCAAAAGATTGACATTGTCTAATCTCTGAAATCTCTGAATCTCCACTTTACAAGGGAATCAAAGTTCAAGATATATAGATTTAAGGTATACCATCCATTCAGCTAAAAAAGTCAGAGGTGGGAAGGTGGGAAGAAGTGCTGTTGTAATCCGATCCAATATAAACCAGCATGAAAAACCCAAAACATCTCTCTAAAAAATACAAGCCAGCACTGTTTATGTCCAATGCAAAAGATATAATTTAACACTATCTACAGTATACAGTCCACCCAGACACAGTATATCGAGTATGGAGGAGTATGGGGAATACTTGCATTCCTTGGGTAATAACTTTATTGCTGGAGGCGATTTTAATGCAAAACACTGTGACGTGGCGATTTTGGGGTCGCCCGTCATAAGAGGCTGAGGGCCTCCAAGGGAATCCGGGGACCGTCGCGCTCGTCCGCAACCGCGAGGCGAGCTGCGTAATATTAAGAAATTGTCACGGATGCACTTTGCGTTGGCGAGCAATCTCGTACCGAGGAGTGCGAGATTGCCTTTCTTTATTTTTGGTGATACTCCCACGTCCCGATAACTGGTGTGCCCCATCGCCGCGGGTAGCCTCCGACCAGCAGGAGCAACGGATAAGAGAAATCGGATCGGACGAGCGGGGGAATGGAGGAACAAAGGACCCGCCAGGAGAATCCGAGAGACCTCTTAGGTGATGTCGTTGTCCCGATCATAATTTCGTTTTTCGAACGATTGTGCCGTTAACATCGCACCGCTGTCGATTTATTTTTGTGTATGGTCGACAGTGACGAAAACAAACTAGGACACGACACCCAATAACGAGGAGCTGGATCACACCGGAGAGGCTCGGCAAAAGGAAGGAAGATACCGAGCAACATCTCGATATCGCGTGATGCAAGAGAAAAAATTGGAGTAAGGAAGGAACCACCGGGGTAACGTCTCTTGGGCTCGGGCGAACAAGACTTACTCTTGGCGAAGACGTGGCGTTAGAGCGACCGGAGAGAGTTTCGTTTCGTGAATAATAAGATAGCGAGATTAGCGTGCCGAGTTACCGCCTTATTAGTGTCGTGGGTGTATCGCTATCGCGAAAGCGGTGGACCGCGAATAGAGAATTGCGAATACCGTGGGTATCACCTCCGTTGTCGAGACTGGCCCAGTGCCGGAGTGCGGGTCCGGGCGGAAGCGAGACAGAGAGAGAGAGAGAGAGGGAGAGGGAGAGAGAGGGGAGGGGGAGGGGAGGGGGAGCGGGGGGAAGGGGGGAGGGAAAGGGGGATGCGGAGAGAGGGAGAGAGGGAGAGGGGGGAGAGAGGGGGAGAGAGGGGGAGAGAGGGAGGAGATGGAGAGGGAGGAGGGGGAGGGGAGGGAGAGGGAGGGAGGGATAGGGAGAGGGGGAGAGGGAGGGAGGGACTGGGAGGGGCGGGAGGGGAGGGGAGGGGAGGGGAGGGGAGGGGAGGGGAGGAGAGAGAGAGAGAGAGAGAGAGAGAGAGAGAGAGAGAGAGAGAGAGAGAGAGAGAGAGAGAGAGAGAGAGAGAGAGAGAGAGAGAGAGAGAGAGAGAGAGAGAGAGAGAGAGCGTAGGAGACGAGAAGGAGAGCGAGCGGAGGAGTGCGACTTACTGGAAGGAGGCTGCCGCCGGCGTGCGAACTTGTAAGAGTATCTTTTTGTAATAACCCCTTTTGTCTGTGTGAACCGCTTATGCGGCGGGAACGGGCGGCGGCTGTCGGACTTTGGCGAGAAGTAATGTACAGAATCGGTTGCCGAAGCCGTTTGGCGGTCTTTTCGCGGAACGCGGGGAGCAGGGCGTCTCTCTCTCTCTCTCAGGAGCGGGTGTCGGTCGCTACCGAAATCGCGGGTCGCGTGTCGAGAGGACACACTGGGGTCGCTATTGCCTCTCCGTCAGGAGTCATTCGCGAAACTTTTGTAAGCGGTACGCGAGCTACCGCTTTATACCGAAGACTTAGCGCTGATTATCGATTCGGGTGTGATTCCGTTGTCGTTCGGACGAAAATAGAGATTTGTAATCCAGTTGTCGCACGGAAGAAAATATACATTTGTTTCCTATTCGACATCTCGAGTCCTCTTAATTTAAATTAATACCATCCGTTTCCCGAGGATTCCGAAAGGAAAGACCTACTCCCCTTACTCCGACTATAATCGCAGGAGCTACCGGTCTCGTAGGCGACCGAGTCGTCTCACCGTCGCTACAGCTATCGTTCGTGTTGGTGGGCACGAAAATCGTGCCTGACGCCCAATTTTCGTTTTGGTGGAATTTTAGGAAGCGACGGAGGGCGACTGATATGTCGCCGCGACTTCTGCCGGCCTCCCCCGTGATAGGAGCGGTCGCAACATACATATTGGTGCAGTAAATATACGTCACCAAAAGGCAAAGCACTATACAATGCAGGTAGATCATTGAGATGTGAATTCTTTTCCAGTGGCAGTCCTAGCTACTGGCTTCCTGATATAAACGAGCTTCCTGATGTTATTGACCTTTTCATTACAATAGGTCTGTCAGCAAATTTTATTAAGGTCCAGACATGTCTCGACATTAGCTCCGACCACATCCCAGTTATTTTAATACTTGATAATGCTGTTATATCTAGAATTCCTTTATCATACATTAGAACGGACTGGGTTGGTTATCGGAACTGTCTTGAGGAACTCATTATGCATAACATTTCGCTTAAAACCCATGAACTTGTGGAAAAGGAAGTAAAATCATTTACAGAATTATTGCAAATGGCAAATAGGGCTAACTTTACAATGATTAATAAACTTGCATTTGCTTTGAACTTCTCTATAGAAATTAAAGAAATGATAAGAGAAAGGAGGAGAGCGCGCAGAAATTGGCAGAGGACCCGAAACCCGGAACGTAAGAAAATTCTAAATAAGATAAATCAAAAGTTAAAAAGATTACTTTATGTAACAAGAAACAATGGAATAGCTAAATATCTCCAAGAGTTAACAGCCGATGTCGATACAATTACTCTCTCTGGAAGGCAATCAAACGTATCAGAAGACCAATCATAAATACGCCACCTATCAGGAAACCAGATGGATTCTGGGCTAAAAGCAGCCAAGACAAGGCCGACCTCCATGCTAATCATCTCGAAAAAGTGTTTCAACCGCACGACTCATGCATTGACGTTTCAGAATTAGTTACTGTAGAATGAGATGACATCACATCTATCAAACACGTCGCTCCTAAAGAAATCCAAAAGGAGATAAGCAGACTAAAATCTAAAAAAGCTCCTGGATATGACTCCATTACGATCCGGATGTTGAAGAACTTACCAGCAAAGGGAATTATGAAACTGACTCATTTGTTCAATGCGTCTATCCATTTAAGATATTTCCCTAAACAATGGAAGATTGCGGAAATTATTACCATACCCAAACCCGGTAAACCTTTAAATGAAATCACATCGTATAGACCTATCTCTCTCCTTCCAATTATAGCCAAAGTGTTTGAAAAATTTATCATTAAAAGGCTTAAACCGTTTGTTGAAACCAACCATTTCCTCCCTAACCATCAATTTGGATTTAGGGATAAGCATTCGACTATCGATCAAGTCCATCGCTTAACAGACAAAATAGAAACAACGTTACAGGATAAAAGAGTATGCTCCGTTATTCTGCTTGACGTATCCCAAACATTTGACAGGGTCTGGCACGAGGGGCTAGTGTTCAAACTTAAAAAGTTGTTGCCGAAACCTATTAGAGAATTGCTAATATCATATCTGCAGGACCGTAGCTTTAAAGTACGAAATGAAAATGCGTACTCCGGATTTCATGAAATAGCAGCGGGTGTCCCTCAGGGCAATGTTCTGAGGCCCATTTTATATCTTCTATATACAGCTGACATACTTTCTAAAATCCCGGAAATAAATGTGGCAACCAATGCCGATGATATTGTGATTCTGGCCACCGGCAAAACCACAGGCATAGCAACTGGAAAGCTTTAGCGTGCCTTAACACGGATTGTGGATTGGACGACTGAGTGGAGGATAAAATTGAATGAAACCAAATCTCAACATATAAATTTCACATTAAAAAAAGAGACTCCGATACCGATCTTTATAAATCAACAAGTAGTCCCCTACTCAAATACTGCAAAGTATCTAGGTATGACCCTAGATGCTAAGCTGCGCTGGAAGGAACACATAAAAATTAAACACAATCAATTACACACACAACGTTCTAAAATGGAGTGAATGATGGGAAAGAACTCTAAGTTATCGGTGAATAATAAACTCCTACTTTACAAATTAATTCTCAAGCCGGTGTAAACCTATGGCATCCGGCTTTAGGGATGTAGTGCAGACTTCAATATTAAAACCATACAAAATATATAAAACAAAATGCTCAGAGATATAACCGGGGCGCAGTGATTCTGTCGAAATTCAGATATTCATCGTGACTTCGGCATGAGCATTGTTGTCGAAGAAAGTAAGATAGCTGCAAACAGACACAAAATACGTCTTGCCAATCATACTAATCGACTGGCTTCACACCTCCTCCATCTAGGGGCTACCTCCTCCAGGGGGCTACTTTTAGATGTCTGAAGAGGAAAAAACCCAACGATTTAATGAGACAAGATGAAAACGAATAATGAGTATTTTGTTTTGTCACCGCACTCCCGTGTTGTCTGAGACTTTTTTAATTGCCCGTTCTAAAATGCCCGTTCTAAAATGACTGTGTGACCCCGATGAGGGGCCACGATAGCACTCATGTGAATCCCTATATGAAAAATATATTGTAAAACGGTCACTCTTGACTGGATCAATTTCCATAAATAATTAAAAAAAAAAAATTAATAAGATACCATTATAACGTAACAAATTTAGAATAAAATATTTGATTATATGAACATTTTGCCAAACTGGAAAATAAACTTTGATAATACAAACAAGAAAGATAAAATATTAATCATGGTTTGAAAAGCATAAAATATTTTTAAGAAAACTGAAAAAAAATAAAAACCGAAAAAATATGAAAAAGATATTTTTCTATATTTTTGCATAGAGGGTGAGGAAAAAAATATAGAAACCCTTAAAAATCTCGAAAGATATGTTTTACACAAAAATGTTTCAGACAAAAGTTATAAGGCTCAAAACGATGTATTTATTGATCTTATCAGTTTGACCTTGAGTGATGTTGCCAAGGTCGGATCAAGGTCAACATTTTTTTTAAACAGAAATCTGCATTTTTTACTATATCAACTTTTTTTACCAATTAATTAATTTAAACAACTTTTGTCTGAAACATTTTTTTATTTACCTAATATGTTTTAAGATATGTAAGGAAAATTGGATGACATTTTCAATACTTAATTTACGATATCTCACTAACTATTTGTCGGAAGAAAAAATGGTACTGGACTCTTTTACTCTATTTGGTCTCAAAAACATATTATTACAATAGTTCTCTAACTTTTGTAAACTTTTTGACTTTTGAAAATGTCATATTAACAAAAGTCAGGGTACTATTGTAACAATATATTCTTGAGACTAAGTAAAGTAAAAAGGTCTAATAGCATTTTTTTTCCGACGTTGGCGAGATATCGTAAGTTAAATATTGAAGTAGAAGGTGAAAAAATTTCCAAGTTTCTTTAAACATCTAAAAAAATATTAAACAAATAAAAAAATGTTTCAGACAAAAGTTAAAATTAGTTGGTAGAAAAGGATGATATAATAAAGAATTGGGATTTCTAATAACAAAAAATAAGTTGACCTTGACTTGACCTTGGCAACATCACTCAAGGTCAAACTAATCAAGATCAGTAAATACATCGTTTTGAGCCTTATAACTTTTGTCTGAAACATTTTTCTGTAAAACATATCTTTCGAGATTTTTAAGGGTTTCTATACTTTTTTCCTCATCCTGTGTAATAGTATTACATGCAAATGTATATATTACTGCACAATTATTAAAAAAATAATTATTACATATATGTGTAAAACATTATATACAGGGTGTCCCATTTAACCTGACAAATCGTAATATCTGGAAAACTACATGTCAGATAAAAAAAAGTGGGTAGTGAAATTTGTTCGTCTCGAAGGGGGACATCCAATGATATCAAACTCGACCTCCCACCCCACTCCCGGGGAGTGGGAGTGGGGAGTAATTTTGAAATCTTTAATGGGAACCCCCATTTTTTATAGCAAATTCGGATTTTACGCCACAAAATACGTAAGTTTCGTCCGAAACTTTTTTTTTATTCGTGATAGATGGCGCTGTAACCGCAAAAAATTAGATTTTCAGCAATTCTCCCGAAATGATCATTGGATTGAAAAATAAAAAAATACCTGTTCAATATTTTTAAAAATATTTTTTAAAAACATAATAACAGTTATTCCCCCCATGCCCTCGGGATAGGGTGGGTGGTAACGTTCAAATCTCAAATGAGAACCCACATTTTTCATTGCAGAATTAGATTTTACGTGATCGTACTCTTTCAGGAAAACGCTCAGCATACACATTGACAGCATCGTCAAAATTTCTCCTACATTCGTCATAAATGAAAATCATTTCAATTTTTTCTTGCACAGTTACATAATCCATGATGCAAAATCAGAAGAGAATGATAGTGGCATGGAACACTCTTCAAAAATTGATTAAGCACCTCTCCTGATTAGAAAGGTAAGTGTCTAATAATGATCGTCTCTTAGGTTCTATGGGCGCGGACGATGGAGAGATGCCACTAACAAATTAATTATGCAAAATCATCCCGATGGTGAGAAGCGAGGGGACTCACCTAAAACAAGCACCCCGAAGGGAGCAGAAAGCTACTACGTCCTCGTCGTTGTTCCTGGGTAACGCTAAAAGTAGTTTCTCCGAAAAATTCAACGCTATCTATTACGAATGAAAAAAATTGTTTCCATAAAAACTTCACGTAAAATATAATTCTGCAATGAAAAATGTGGGTTCTCATTTGAGATTTGAACGTTACCCACCCTACCCCGAGGGGATGGGGGGCAATAACTGTTATTATGTTTTTTAAAAATATTTTTAAAAATATTGAACAGGTATTTTTTTATTTTTCAATCCAATGATCATTACTGGAAAATTGCAGAAAATCTAATTTTTTGCGATTACAGCGCCATCTATCACGAATAAAAAAAAAAGTTTCGAATGAAACTTACGTATTTTGTGGCGTAGAATCCGAATCTGCAATAAAAAATCGGGGTTCCCATTTAAGATTTCAAAGTTGCTCCCACTGCCACCCCCCGGGAGTGGGGTGGGAGGTCGAGTTTGATATCATTGGATGTCCCACTTTGAGACGAATAAATTTTATTACCCACTTTTTTTGATCCGACATGTAGTTTATCAGATATTACGATTTGTTAGGTTAAATGGGACACCCTGTATATGTCATATATATGTTTTTGCTTAATAATTCATATTTTGTGTCTCATTTTAACTTTCGCATTAAAAATCTCGAAAACTATGAAAGATATTAAAAAAAGCTAAAACACGTTTTCCATGATTTCGAAGGGGAAAGAGAATGGCGTTATCAGTTTTTTATTTGGAGGGCATTTTCAAGGTCAGTTGAAGGTCAACTTAATTTTTTAAAATAGAAAGCCCAATTTTTTATTATATCTTCTTTTTTTACCAATTAATTTTAACAACTTTTGTCTGAAACATTTTTTATTTGCCTAATATGTTTTGAAATATTTAAAGAAAACTTGGTAACTTTTTCAACATTTAACTTGCGATATCTCGTTAACTATTCGTCGAAAGAAAAAATAATATTAGACTTTTTTACTTTATTTACTATCAAGAATATATTACTATAACAGTGCCTTAACTTTTATTAATTTAATAATTTTGAAATTTTCAAAGGTCGATAAATTAACAAAAGTTAGGGTACTATTATAGTAATATATTCTTGATAGTAAATAAAGTAAAAAAGTCTAATATTATTTTTCTTTCGACAAATAATTAACGAGATATCGTAAGTTAAATATTGAAAAAGTTACCAAGTTTTCCTTAACTGTTTCAAAAAATACTGGGCAAATAAAAAAATGTTTCAGAAAAGTTGTTAAAATTAATTGGGAAAAAAATATGATATATGTAATAAAAAATTGGGATTTCCATTTAAGGAAAGTAATAATCAGTACATATTTTGAAAGTGGAGCCATCTTTAAATAAACTGATAAAGTTCTTTTATGTCTTCCTTTAAACCATACAACTTTTGTCTGAAACATTTTTCGATTTAACGCAATATTTCTGAGGTATTTGAGTGGATTCTTTAAAATGGAACACCTGTACTACTATGATAAAAAAATAAAATGAATTTTTCATTTAAACTTCGCGGGTACTATAAAATCATGAAATTATTTTTTGGTGGGTTGGTAGCACTGTCTTTGACATCTATGCAGAGTTTCATGTCAATATATTCAATTGCTGCAGAGCTATACGTGTTTTTGTAAACATACAAAAGTGAGTTTTTCGATTTTTACTATGTCTGATTTTGTTGAGCAAAGAATTTGCATTAAATTTTGTTTGCGGAATAAATATTCTGCCGCGGAAACGTTGAGGATGTTGCAGAAGGCCTTTGGTGATAAGGCTATGTCGCAAAAAAATGTTTACAAGTGATACAAAGACTTCAAAGAAGGCTGAGAACGAGTTCAAGACGAACAGCGCCCCGGACGACCATCAACATCTACCGATGAAAGCCACGTCAAGGAAATCAAAGATTTGCTGTTCGAAAATCGTCGATTGACAATTAGAGACCGATGCTGATGCTACGGGCATTTCATTTGGATCAACCCAAATCATTTTAAAAGATGTTTTGTGCCTCAAACGCGTCAAATCTCGATTGGTTCCAAAAACACTCAATTTTTTTGGAAAAAAAGCGTCGCGTTGACATCTGTGAAATAAATTTCTGACTACCAAGACGTCATGAAACGCATCATTACGGGAGATGAGACTTGGATCTATGCATACGACCCGGAAACAACCGATCAATCGATCGAATATCGTACAAAAGGTGAACCAAGACCGAAAAAACCGCGCCAAAGTCGCTCAAAAATCAAGGTCATGTTGACAGTTTTCTTCGATTATCGCGGTGTTGTGCATTATGAATTTCTTCCGCCAGGCCAAACTGTTAACAAGGAATATTATTTGAGTGTTATGCGTCGTTTGCGTGAAGCTATTCGCCTCAAGAGGCGAGAATTATGGGCAGACAATTCTTGGTTTTTGCACCACGATAATGCACCGTCCCACACTGCATTGGTTCTTCGAGAACATTTCGCCAAAAAGTCGACCCATATTGTTCCACAACCATCGTATTCGTCTGATTTAGCACCGTGTGACTTCTGGCTGTTCAACAAACTCAAAAGATCGCTCCGGGGACACCGTTTCGACTCGATTGAGGAGATAAAAGCCGAATCGAAGAAAGTATTGAAGGCCATCCCGGAAAAAGACTTCTCTGACTGTTTCGAGGATTGGAAAAAACGTTGGCATAAGTGCATTATGTCGGACGGGAAGTATTTTGAAAGCGATGAAATTGATTTGAAAGAATAAATGAAGAATTTTCATTTTATAAACAAATTCACCTTATTTTTTGATCATAGTAGTATATCCTTTATATATTACTTGTTATCTCTTACTATGAAATAAGATGAAAAGAACGTATTTATCCGGATGTCATATTGAGTGAGCTATTAATAAAATGTATATGGAGACATTTTCACCTATTTTTCGAAAAATCCGTATCTCGGAAAATAACATTATTTTACATAGCTGAGTTTGATATAAAACATTTTTTCATTTGATAGAAATAAAATTCTTAGCTTATAAAAATTTAGTAATTGGTGGAGTATATTTAAAAATATAAAATTTTCGGAGGAACTGAAAATCTCACAAATATCAAAAATATTTGTGATATTATTCAATTTTTAGTTAAAAAATTTTTCTATCTCTTTAGGGTTTTGACGAGATGTATGTCGTGAGAAAAAGATCAATTTTTTCAAAAAGATATTTCATGCTCTAAAAGCCGTATGGGCATGCATAAAAAAATACGTGTCTCCTACTAGATCTAGATTAGATATACTTCAAGTTCCTCAGAATTGGAGTGAACTACTTCCGTAGAGATTTCTTTGTGAATAAAAATTCTCCTACAGAAACTTTTCTATTTCTACAGTCGAGTTTTCGTCTGGTCAATAGTGAATGGAAAATTTAGTTACACTCTAACAAAGTTATTTTTTCTATGTAAAGATTTAATGGTTTTGGTAATTGTAGACTAGCTTATCAACTAATTAAAATTTTATCCATGATTTATATAACGAAACAAAAAGAAAGTTTGTTTTTGCACTTTGTCGATTGAAAATTGTACGAGTTTCAAATAGAATTGTGTGAGAATTGAGGAAGCAATTGTTTTAATTGTTACAGAACCATTCTTCAGTGATATAGATGGCAGTGGAGATATGATTAGTAATTATATGTTAGATTGGCGTTAACAATGTATATACTCACTGCGTATCCCGTAGAAGGAAAATCTCTCGCAGAATTCATTACTAATGATGAAGAATACCGCCTTCGGATACTTCGGCTTCTGCAAAATTTTAAAATAGAGAGATTTTTTAACCTTTTCTTTCTTAATATAAAATCTAATAAAGTCTTTAAACTTATTGAAAACAGAACATATGAAAATAAAGAAATACCAAGTTATATATTGCATTTTCCAGTGGAAAGCAATTATTACATTGACCCGGTTGTAACGCTATTATTACGGCAATTGATTACAGGTATTTATTTTCCAACATTTCTCAGCGCGAAATGCGAAGGTCGCGTCGATTGGATAATCGCACATATTCTTTAGTTCAGTAGATAAAAACTTTGAGAACAAAAATAATGAAATGCATGTACAACTTTCTCGTAGAGAAATTTTGAGTCGAAATTTCTCTGTTTACGAGAAACAATGAAAATTAAAGTTAGAAAATGTGTAAAATAATAATGACACTTGATGTAACAAGAATTTCGGCGAATCTATTGATACAATACAAAGAAATATTTATGATTGGTGCAAATTTATATTCGTGATAAATTAGATTTCTACAAATAAAATTTGCTCCATAAATATTATAGGGAGAACCTTGACCAAGAAATTTAAAGTATGTTTCTGTTTCAAGGAAAAAACCAAGATGCGTGAAGAGAAATCATTATAAAATGAATAAGAATTTTTTCAATGATCCGTTTTTGATCCGTCTTATCGTCTTGATCATTTGGCCAACCATAATAGTTCTCGTGGTTAAACCCTAGTTGGACACATGAACATTGAAGATATAACAAAATATACTAATTGTTCCAGATAAGTTATCGCAAAATATACCGAATTTAAAATATACCTTCGCATTTCGCGCTGAGAAATGTTGGAAAATAAATACCTGTAATCAATTGCGGTAGTAATATACGTCATTGATTTGCAAAATTGCCTTGATTTGCAAATGCCTTGAGATCTGCGAGTTACATAACAAATTTCTAGTCTAATACGAAATAGTTTCGTAACAGATATAATTGATTTGCTGAGGCATATAAACAACAACCTTCATATTGCTGTTTTGGAAAAGTTCTTAATGTCGCATTAGTTTAAGATTATGTTTGAGATTATGTTATTGTCGTGTTGCGCTCGGAGTTCTGCTTAAACAGGTGTTTAAATGTTGCCAAGTGGGCTTCTCTGGAAGAGAAGCTTTTGAAACCATTCTTCCAAACATAAACAGGTGATGAATATGCTAATTATAATAATCCTTTGTTAAAGAAGATAAGAACTTATTTTCAAAAGCTTAAAATGAAGCTTAAAAACGAAATTTCTTACTATCATATAATTTTGCACGACATTGCATTTTCTAATTTAATTCAATATGAGCTTTATTCCAATATCAAAACCGAGTATTTAGCGTTACGCGCCTTACATTTATCTAAATATATATATATATACAAGGTGTCCAATTTTAATCTATTACCTCTTGTAATTTTGCAGGAAGCAGTTGTAGAGAAAAATGTTTTGTAGAGAAAAAGGACACTCTATATGTATATATAGATAGGCGGACGATTTTGCTTGATAAAAAATTGAGTAATTGTAATTATATTGCACGTGATATTTGTAGATTACACAGAGACACTTTTTATCTATAAGAGGTATATTATTTTTCTAATCGCGATCATTGCGAATTGAGAATGTACGTTCCAATAACTCTCGATGAATTATGATGCATATAAGCACTGTGCAGATAAGTAATCTACAATATTAATACAGAAGAACTGAAAAACAAAAGCACAGTCTGCGTCCATGGGTTTCATGTCTATATTCAAAAAATACAATATTTGTATAATCGTTCAATAAAAATTATTTATGTCTAATATATACTTTTATAATAAATGTCCTAGTGACATTTATCTTCTAAAAGTCGATCGTTCAACTTGTATTCTCCTAACGTAATCTACAATTCGCTCATGTTTATTATCATGTTTATATTAAAAGCTGCTTATTATAGCCTATATAGCACGTTATATTTTAGTAGCTACACTTAATATAATACATGTTTGCAGTTGTACACACATAAAGTGTATTAAATAAGTAAATTAAATATTTTACATAATGTATCACATGTGTAATGTTGATAGCAAATGTGTTAATTTTGTGTTCGATTGAAAGACGAAATTTCCGCACAGCGCGAAAAATTCATGTCCTAAAAGAGAAAGTATAGCGATTGGCTGTCAAAGCGACCGCAAGCAAGAGAATTAATCGAATACGTTGACGAGGTGAATGGAAGCGAGTCAATGAACCGACGTTTAATTTAAAATACGACTCATTCTTCAAACCTATTCACCAACTATCATCTTTGGAAATACTGTTATCTGCTTTGATATTGCATGAAATTATATGAACAAAAATTCGAGATTTTGGTACTCGCGCAAATTCGATATTATCTGAACTTGGATATCGTCAAGGATATCGACGACAAGTGTGTTTCAATGGAATTGACCTGATTTTTAGAAGGATCAAGACAGCTTCGCGGAATGTCAAACCGGATTTCTCCATTTCATTCGCATTATCACTCTGCATTCTTTGCAGAGGATATACAAAAAGCATGCCTTTGTAAAGAAAAGTTTTTCATAATTCTCTTTGACTTTTCTAACGTTTTCTCCGACGAAATTATAAAATCATCAGTAACAGAGAGACCAATGTTTTTCCAGTCTAATTTAATCCAGTTTAATTCCAGTCTAATCATGTCTGACGCATCTCAGCAAACGTCAACTGAGCCGCGGAGATTAAAGTTACTCAACGCCGATGTAATGAACAATGTTTAAGGCGAAATGATAAGGCGAAATAAAAATAAATAAGGCGAACCACGTGAGTATAATGATTTTACCTGGCGTACGTGCATCTTATCGACGACCATAGCGACGATGTTACGGATCGAAATCAAATCGACTATGTCGATCGATTATATGGCTTACGATACAAGCCGACGATCGCTCAGGTGGATGCACATGCTATTATGGCGCACGCGTGTCGCGTCATACACACATACACACACACATCAACGACAAGCTCGAGAAGTGACTGATCATTCGTCGTCGTTTTGCACTGCTTCGTCGTCGTTGACTCCGACAGATCCACTCGCACACGCTCGTACATCGAGACTGACAGACAGCCAACCGCATGAGACAAGCGATGTAGGTAGCAAGCGTATGAAACGACGATTGGCGGTGACTGTCATGTGAGCATCATGGTCGTGCCACGTATGTACACACTAATATTTGGAACACGTGAAAGTGAAGACCGTGTGCGACTAGGGCTGCATTCGAAAACGTTACCTGGGTACTTTCCTTCTTTCTTTATCTCATTCTTATGTCTCTCAGACCAACATAGCGGATGCACCCGAATGACGTTTCCGAATGCAGCTTAACCGGTCGTTCCTTGAATAATATAAATATAAATACGCGACTCAATAACGCTCGATTCGAACGCTTAGGTCAGAACAGTGACTCATTGTTGAGATTTTCCGACTTGATAGTGCTGTTGTTTTAACGATTATGCATTGCTCCGGAAAAACGTGCTAAAATTTAGAAAATGAGACAATTTTCTAAAAAACCATAATACCGAAATCCAAATACCGAGAAGATCCCCCAAAATATTATTATATAAAATATTATTACAATTCTAAAACATACAATTCTAAAATTGTCTTTTCGTAAGACAAGCATTAGAAAGAGAGAGAGAGAGAGAGAGAGGGGGAGCAGAGAGAAAGGGGGAGGGAGAGAGAGCTGGAAGGAGAGAGGGAGATAGAGAGGAGAGGAGAGGAGAGGAGAGGAGAGGAGAGGAGAGGAGAGGAGAGGAGAGGAGAGGAGAGGAGAGGAGAGGAGAGGAGAGGAGAGGAGAGGAGAGGAGAGGAGAGGAGAGGAGAGGAGAGGAGAGGAGAGGAGAGGAGAGGAGAGGAGAGGAGAGGAGAGGAGAGGAGAGGAGAGGAGAGAGAGAGAGAGAGAGAGAGAGAGAGAGAGAGAGAGGCAAAGACAGAGACAGAGACAGAGACAGACAGAGAGAGAAAGTAAATAAATAATAAAGAGAAAAAATATTTAAAAAATAAAAAAGAATTTTATTCGTAAGCACTAGTATAACAAATATATTAATTTAAATATAAATTATTTTATTTAAGAAGAATAAATAATTCTCATAAAAAGGTACATTTTGAAGAAAATATATATTTCTCTATTTGAAAAAAAAATTTCTTCTCAATATAAAAACAAATGAATATAAATAAATATATTAATATAAATATAAATATATATATTAATATAAATAAACAAATATATATATATATATTATATAAATATATTTATATAGAGTGTCTCATTTTAAAAGAGCTAGGAAAAATTTCGAAAAATATGAAAGATACTAAGAAACGTTCAAGCAAAAATTGTATAGTTTTAAAGGGGACATAAAACAACTATATCATTTTGCTTACAGATGGCGCCGTTTTCGAGATATTTATTGATTATTACTTTTCTTAAACGGAAACCCCAATTTTTTATTATATCGTCGTTTTCTACCAATTAATTTGAACAACTTTTGTTTGAAACATTTTTTTAGTTGCCTAATATTTTTTGAGATATTTAAAGAAAACTTGATAACGTTTTCAATATTTAACTTATGATATTTCGCTAACTATTTGTGGGACAAAAAAGTGATATTAAACTTTTTTACTCTATTTGATTTCAAGAATATACCAGGTATGTAAATATGAAACCGGAATTTTTGTATAGAAAATACACGTTTATTGTATGAAAATGATAAAAAATATTTTATTCGAAGTATTGCTCATTGCTAGCTATACATTTTTCCCACTCGTCTGACAATTTGTGAATGCTACGCGAAAAAAACGATTGCTCTTTTGAGGCAAACCAGTCATCGAGCCATTTTCGTACATTTTAAGAATTTAAGAAGTGAAGTGCTGCTCAGCAAATGCATGTCCCATCGATGCAAATAAGTAGTAATCGGACGGAGCCAAGTCTGGTGAGTAATCCGCATGTGAAAGTATTTCCCAACTAAACGCCTCAATCGTTTCCTTGACCAGTTTTGCTGTGTGTGATAGTACATTATCATGAAGCAAAATCACTTTGTGTTGCCTTTTTTGATATTATGGTCGTTTTTCACGCAAAGCTTGATTCAAATCGATTATTTTTGTCGGTAGCGCTCAGTATTAACGGTTTCGGTAGGTTTTAGCAGCTCATAATAGATCACACCCTTCTGATCCCACCAAATACAGAGCAATGTCTTCCGTCCATAGCGATTTAATCTTGCAGTCGATGTCGATAGTACGCCTGGAGTTACCCATGATCGTTTACGCTTAGGATTCTCAAAATATATCCACTTTTCATCGCCAGTCACAATTCGATGGAGAAATGACTTTCTTTTGTACCTGGCGAGCAGCATTTCGCAAGTGGTTTTTCGGTTTTCCTGCTGTCTTTCATTCAGTTCATGTGGAACCCATTTTCCCATCTTCTGGATCTTTCCCATGACTTTCAAACGTATGGAGACGGCTTCTCGTGTTACATTTAATTGATCCGCAAGTTGTTGTTGCGTTTGAGCGTCATCCTCATTCAACAATGCTTGCAATTCGCTGTCTTCTAACTTTTTCAGTGGTCTTCCACGTTCTTCGTTTCTCACGTCAAAATCGCCACGTTTGAATTTTTTAAACCACTCAAAGCACTGTGATTTACCAAGAGCATGCTCACCGTAAGCTTCAACAAGCATTCGATGCGATTCTGCAGCAGTTTTCTTCAAATGGTAACAGAAAATCAATGCTGTCCGCAAATCGTAGCTTCCAGGCACAAAATTCGACATGTTCAACGCTGTTACAAACTATGCTGTTGTATGAAACTTGTATTGTTGTGAGTTGAAAATCTTTGTCAGATGTCAACAAATGGAAATGACGCCAATGACGCGGTTTGACGGTAACTACATTGACAGTTAGGACCATCTATGGGCAAATTCCGGTTTCATATTTACAGACCTGGTATTATTACAATAGCGCCCTAACTTTTATTAATTTGATAATTTTTAAATTACTAAAGATCGAAAAGTTACCAAAAGTTAGAACACTATTTTAATATTATATTCTTGAGACCAAATAAAATGAAAGTGTTTGGTATCGCTTTTTCTTCCGATGAATAGTTAGAGAGATACCGTAAGTTAAATATTTAAAAAGTTACCAAGTTTTCCTTAAATATGTCAAAAAATGTTAGGCAAATAAAAAAAATGTTTCAGACAGAAGTTATTAAAATTAATTGCTAGAAAAAGATGATACAATAAAAATTTTAAATTTCCATTTAAAAAAAATAAAGATCAGTGAATATGTCGAAAGGGGCGCCATCTGTAAACAAAATTAGATAATTGTTTTATATCCCTTTCGAAAGCATACAACTTTTGTCTAAAACATATCTTTCGTTTTCCGAGATTTTTGCTTGGCTCATTGAAAATTTGACTCCCTGTATATTTATATTATACTCATATTATATTTATATGTATAAATAAATGTATTTATATTATATAAATATAATATGAATAAATATATTACAGTGTCTATTGAATAAATATTTTTTTAAACATTCTTTTTATCACACACAGTATATCAACTTATATACACCCAAACAAAAGTATTCTATTTGTAAAGTGATTTTTCGCATAATCTCATATTTTAGCCGAAGCCTTTTACAGGAAAAGAATTCTTCTTTCGATAAAGTGATTAAAGTGAACCATTTATCTAAAATTTATTAGATATTATTCTATTTTCCTCTTATTTCAAAAGGATTTCCTCTTGTATCGATTAATTTTCCTCTTTCCTTTATATCAAGAGGAACTCTTGTCGGCGTTTTTCCTCTTCCATCTACTCACACAGAAAGTCTTTGTGCATATGACGATCGTCGCCGTTGTCTTTTGTTTTATGGACAACGTCGAGAAACGTAGAGCAGAGAAGAAAAAAAAGAAATCTTTAGTGTATGTTGTTTCGTCATGAACGAAGTGCAAGAATTTTTAGAGAAAATCAACATAAAACATACTGGCCTATATTTTAGCGTAAATATAAATATATATTTATTTATTGTATTGTGCTGCACACTACATTAAATGCCATTTAGAATATATAAAATTATAAATTTATGTTCTTTCCTACTTTTTCAGTAGAAAATAAAAAAAATTTAAATAGAACTTTTTCTGGACAGTTGCACAATAATTTTCTCTCCTTTCTTTATAAAGGAACATATAATCAAGAATAAAGTACAATAAGAATAAAAATAAATAGTAATCCTCTTAAAAAAAGATTAAATAATCTATGTATTAGATGTACAAATGAATAATCTAATTTTTTCAGCTACATTCAAGGTTTATTTTAAAAGAAAGTAAATTAAATTGTTCAATCAAAGTATTCGCTGTTGCTTTCTATAACTTTAAGCCATCTTTCAGGCAGCTGATGAATTCCATCTCGGAAAAATGTTACGTCTTTGGACACGATAAAGTCGAAAAATGTTTCGTATTTGAACACGATAAAGTCGACAAGCCATTTTCGGATCTCATCCACTGATTGGAAGTGCATATCGGATAAGGCGTGTTGCATCGACTAGAACAAGTGATAATCGAATGGAGCAATGTCTGGTGAATACGTCGGGTGCTGCAAGACGTCCCAGCCAAGACTCATTATGGTGTCTTTTGTATTGGAAGCAATGTGTGGCCTGGCGTTGTCATGCAACAATTTCACTGGACGTTCTCCTTTGCCAGTATACGGGTGTTTTCGTTCCAATTCTTCACTCAAGCAGATTAATTGACGTTGGTAGCAGTCCGCAATAACTGTTTCACCAGGTTCCAACAACTCATAATAAAGCACGCTCTTGATATCCCACCAAATGCAGAGAAGAACCTTCTTTCCGAAAGGATTGGGTTTTGCGACCGATTTTGATGATTCGCTGGGATTTACCCATGACTTCTGCGTTTCGAATTGTCATAGAGTATCCATTTTTCATCGCCCGTAACGATTTTCCACAAGAAAGACTTTCGACGCTGCTTATTGAGAAGAGAAAGACACGCTGCCACTCGTTGATTTTTGTTGGTTTCAGTGAGTTCATGCGGTTAGGCACTCATTTTCCTTCTTTCTGGATCTTTCCCATCTCATATAGGCGTTTGGAAATCGTTTGCTGCGTTACTCCCAACTGTTCTGCAAGCTCTTTTTGTGTTTGTGCCGAATTCTCAGCGAGCAGTTGTTCCAAATCATTATTATCGCACTTCGGAGGGCCTCCAGAGCGTTGTTTGTCGATTAGACTGGAATTACCGCTTTTAAACCGCTTAAACCAAAATGCGCACACATCGTACGATACAACATCTTTGCCGAGAAAGGAACAAATCGATTCGCACTCTCTTGCAGCATTTTTCCTTGTTGGAATTCGTAAAGAATGCAGTGTCGGATATGCACCTTATCTGTTGCCATTTTCGACTGTACTAAACTGAATACTTTTGAAAGTTATGTTGGGCCTTTCGCCAAACTATATGTTCTTTTTAATAGCTATATGTCAACATTGCATAATCACAAAAGAGCGGGAAAATCTATTCAATTTAAAATTGATTTCATAGCTGCTTAAAATAATTTCGATTATTCATTTGTACACCTAATACAGGGTGCACGATTTATCTGAAGACATTGAAATATCTCGAGAACTATGCATTGGATAAAAAAAAAGTGGTTAATGAAAGTTGTTAGTCTCGAAGGGGGACATCCAATGATACCAAACTCGACCTTCCACCCCACCCCCTGGGGGTGGGGGTTGGGGGCAACTTTGAAATCTTAAATGGAAATCCCCATTTTTTATTGCAGATACGGATTCTACGCCACAAAATACGTAAATTTTGTCCGAAACTTTTTTTTTTATTCGTGATAGATGGCGCTGTAATCGCAAATATTATATTTTCCGCAATTCTCCAGAAATGATCATTGGATTGAAAAATAAAAAATACTTGTTCAATATTTTTAAAGAATATAATAAAAGTTATTCCCCCCCCCCATCCTCTCGGGGTAGGGTGGGTGATAACGTTCAAATCTCAAATGGGGACCCACATTTTTCATTGCAGAATTAGATTGTACGTGAAATTTTTATTGAAACAATTTTTTTCATTCGTGATAGATAGCGTTGAATTTTTCCGAGAAACTACTTTTAGCGTTACACAGGAACAACGACGAGGACGTAGTAGTTTTATGTTCCCTTCGGGTGCTTTTTTAATGTGAGTCTCCTTGCCTCTCACAGATCGGGGTGCTTTTTTAATGTGAGTCCCCTTGCCTCTCACTGTTCAATTAATTAGAGTAAGTGTTCGAAATTTTTACCTTCAACTTCAATACACTTATTGATCCTTTTTTCAAATGACTGTACACAGGATAGAAGCATATCTGCGGGAGTTTCAGCACAAGCGTTTCTTATGCGTTCTACCATGTTTTCACGAGTTGTTGGCACTTGTTGATTTAAAAATATTGAACAGATATTTTTTATTTCTCAATCCAATGATCATTTCTGGAGAATTGCGGAAAATATAATTTTTTGCGATTACAGCGCCATCTATCACGAATAAAAAAAAAAGTTTCGGACAAAATTTACGTATTTTATGGCGTAGAATCCGTATCTGCAATAAAAAATGGGGGTTTCCATTTAAGATTTCAAAGTTGCCCCTAACCCCCACCCCCAAGAGGTGGGGTGGGAGGTCGAGTTTGGTATCATTGGATGTCCCCCTTCGAGACTAACAACTTTCATTAACCACTTTTTTTTATCCAATGCATAGTTCTCGGGATATTTCAATGTCTTCAGATAAATCGTGCACCCTGTATAAGAGGAAATTTATATTAAAATCAAGAAGATTTGGATCATACATATAATATAGCATATAATTCCTCTAACTTTAAGAATAATGTGTTTATAATATTTTCGTTTTAATTTTAGAGGAATCCTCTTGAGGCCATATACAGGGTGTCCCATTTTAATGTCTCGCCCCAAATAACTCTTCAGTATTGAAGTTTCAAGGAAAATGATTTGAATAAAAGTTGTAGGGATTTAATTGAGCTACATTATGATGACCTTGGCTTTAACCTTGACCTCTATTTTCAAGGTCATTTGAAGGTCAACTTACGTTTTTTAAATGGGAACCCTTATTTTTTATTACACTATTTTTTTCTACTAGTTAGTTTGAACAACTTTTGTCTGAAACATTTTATTTGTCTGTAATATTTTTTGAGATATTTGAGGAAAACTTGATAAGTTTTTCAATATTTAACTTACGATATCTCGCTAACTATTTGTCTGAAGAAAAAGTCGTACTAGACTTTCTTGCTTTATTTAGTCTCAAGCATATATTGTTACAATAGCGCCCTGATTTTTGTTAATTCGATGATTTTGAAATTTCCTAAAATCAGTAAGTTAACAAAAGTCAAGATGTTATTGTAACAATATATTCTTGAGACTAAATAAAGCAAGAAAGTCTAGTACCACTGTTTCTTCCGACAAATAGTTAGCGAGATATCATAAGTTAAATATTGAAAAAGTTATCAAGTTTTCCTCAAATATCTCAAAAAATATTAGACAAATAAAAAAATGTTTTAGACAAAAGTTCTTCAAATTAACTATTAGAAAAAAATAGTGTAATAAAAAATAAAGGTTCCCATTTGAAAAACGTAAGTTGAATTTCAAATAACCTTGAAAATAGAGGTCAAGGTCAAAGTCAAAGTCACCATAATGTAGCTCACTTAAATCCCTACAACTTTTATTCAGATCATTTTCCTTGAAACTTCAATGAAGAGTCATTTGGGATGGGACATTAAAATGGGACACTCTCTATAAGAGTAAAATCCTTTAAAATTTAGATGATACCGCTTGTTCTGAAATTATTTATTTTGGGTGTATATAATATGTATATAATGTATGTATAATAATGTATATAATAGGTACAATAAAAGTGTTTTCAAACAGATAGATATTAATGTATACACCTATATACACCTGTGTGTACTATTTTCTGAGTAATAATTCTTTCTTGGAATAATTATATACTTCAAGATAATTTTCTTTCGAGATATTATTTCGGTATTCGTGTGCCGGTATGACTTTTTGGGAAATGATTTCAGTTTCCGCATTTTAAGATTTTAATTTTTTAGGATATGTCCGCCGTCGTTTTTGTTAAAAATGCGAGTGATGTAAACGTACAATTTTTAAAGTAATATTTCGCCGTTTTAGAATAATATTTCGCCAAAATTGACTTAAAATATATTGTGATAAATAATATTCGGAAATATTATTTATCACGATAGGAGCTAATAGACATCGTTTTGTCTTTTTGTTCGACAGATTGGAATATATAAAAAGTATAATCGCATGATTCAGGAAACCGATAATTCTTAGGCATTGCAATAAATAATGTTCGATAGAGTTCACGTCAGGTTATGCAATTGGAGATAAATCTGCCAATAAGATTTTTGCTTACATCCACGTAAACGTCAGTATACCACGTAAACGTCGGTATAATAATAGAAGTGCATTATTTATAATGCTAGCCGCATGCTGACAACATAAAGCGTATCTTAGCGTAACAAAAAACCACATCTATGTAGTGTGATTATACTGTATGTCTGATTTATTGGTTCCCCTTTCTGGGGTTACAAACTCCAAGACTTTCTCTTCCCTATTTCCTATTTCGCTCGCAACCTCCCCCTTACACCCACACACACACAACCCCCCTCCCCCCTCACGCCCCCTTATCCTAACTTATAACTATCTCACAACTACCTTAATATTACTCGCTCCTTATACTCTAATTCTCTTACATCTATCTCCGACTTCCGTTTCCTCTCACTCATTCCATACCTTCTCATCCATTCCACTCCTCCTCATTCGCTCTCCCTCCCCCTATCTTCCCCCTCCACTCCTCCACCCCCTCATCCACCCCTCCCCCTCCCCCTCTTCTCACAGTATCTTTTATACTACCTCCCCCAACCCTCTCCCTCTCCCTCCCCCCATTTTGTGCATTCCTCCTATACGTGTTCCCAAGTTTCCTTCTTCCTCCCACACATCCTACAACTCTTCCTCTCTTTCTCTTCCCAATATCTCCCTTCCCTCATCTCATTGCCCATCTTAAACCTTATTACCCTTTTCCATCTTTTTTCTTTCCATCCTTTTTCTAGATATGCTGGTGTTCTCTCCGCCCTCACATACCACTTATTGTATTTTGACCCCTTTATCCTTCCCCATCTTTCTTCTTTCTGAATTTTCCTATCCCTCATTTCTATTTCTTCATATTCTCCTTTCTCTTGTTCTTCTTCTCCCACTCCCCTTGCTATCATAAATTCCTTTCTCTCCTGCTCCCATTCCCCCACCGCTTTCCCCTTTCTCCATCTCTCTCCCATCTCCTGCCAGCAACTTCTTGCCACCTCCCCTCCCCTTCCCTCCTGCATTCTTCTCTCCATATTCCATGCCGCTTTTCCTGCTCTTCCCCTCATCTTCTCTCTCCCTGTTTCCTTCCTTATCATATATCCTGGTATATTTCACTCCACCCCCATTGTCCACCTTATAAATTTCTCATGCAGCCCTTCCATTTCTTTCCTCTCTTCCCACCCCCATATTTCCATTCCATACCCCATCACCGTCGATACTAACTTGTCGTAGTGTGATTATACTGTAGAAGCGCAATTAAGGAAGCTAACTTATCTGCCATTTATGATAGTTGGATACTCGGATAACTTCCCGACTTACGTTTTATCTATATATGTAGTAGCAAGATTAAAATTTATCACACAAACAAATGTTGTCATAATTGATCATGTCTTTGGTTTACAATAAGATAAATAATGGGAAACAGATACCATTGTTAAATCGATTTTATATGTAGTGACACAGCGTAATAAAATTATGCTCTGTCACTATGTTATACTATATGATTTGAAAAAGTAAACAAAGGAACTTTATTGTCAAGATTTTCTTAATTGTGAATAAATATCCCGAGATCAACATCCAAGCTTTTTTCAAAATTATAGTCAAAACAAAATCAACTTACATTCATCGAAATTTCATGTGACCTGAATGCTATCATGTAACATATAGATTTTTTGTGTATTTGATTTTAAAGCAGGATATACATTGCATATTGCGAAATTTAGCATAAAATAGTAAGATCGGATCGCGTTGACGAACATGGAAATAAGTTGCTCAAGGAAAATGTAACAGATAGACGGCGTGCGAGCGTAAATTCAACGTCGGACATTTATTTGGTGATTTTGCAACGTTGAGGAACGTGAAACATGATTGCAGGCGCATGGCTTGTCCAACACATGGATAATCATATAAATATTTTCTTATATCTCTTCACGAATTTCGACCGTTAATGGTTATTCAACCTATAAGAACGTTTACGATCGACGTTTGCTCTGTCACGAAATTATGTAACGCACTTAAGTAGCAAAGATAATGGTAGCTTCTTGAGGCCCCAAGATAACATTTTTACCTCAAGGCTTCAAGATAACAAGTAAAAAAAAAAGTTCCAAGACCGGGATTCTGTCAAAAAATATTCAATCATGACTAGACTAGTTATCTAACAAATAATGTTTTCTCGTCGTAGAAAATAAACAAACCAAGATGTTCGAATTAAAATTACATTAATTGCGAATTACGTACTTGTGTATTATAAGAACTAGCAATATATGTTTATAGTTATATAAGTTTATAAGTTATAATATAAGTTTAATTTTACCTTTTCCTGTGTCTCCGCATCGATTTGATTTTCCGGATCTGAAATACAAATGCAAATATTTATAAGATTGAAGTAGTTCAAAGATAATTTACTTTAATTCAATACAAAAATAGTTTACACTACGTTTACTCATCATTAGACAAAATGAAACTGAGTTAGATAAACTCTGAATAAAATATATACAGGGTGTTTAGTTTTAATCGCCCCAAGCAAATATATCGAAAAATATGAAAGATACGGAAAAACGTTTCAGATAAAAGTTGCTTGGGTCGAAAGAGGACATAAGATGGTGTCATTGGTTTGACCTTGAGTGAACGTCTTAAGGCCACATGCAGTTACATTTTATTTTTTTTAATAGAATCCCAATTTTTCATTGCACATTCTTATAGCCTACTTCGAGAGCTTTTCAAAATACTATAATGAAGCCTTTTTTAACCAATACTTTTCGAGTTACGAGGCTTGAAAGTTATAATTCTGCCGACATTAGCATTACCCAAGATGCACTGGCCAGTGAAGGCAAGACCCAAGATTGATTCAGCCAGTGAAGGTAAGATTCTGATCCGGTCAGTGAAGGCAAGACTCTGATCCAGCCAGTGAAAGCAAGACTGATTGACTCTAGGATCACATCGAAGTTACATTGAATGTATATATATTTTTTATCTACAGTAAATGTTCAAATGTACCACCATTCTGTTGGATACATAATTGCAACCGTTTTTCGAATGCATCGACTGTTTTTCTGAGAACGTTGGCTGGTATACTTCTACATGCCCGTCTAGTACGGTCCTTTAGGTCTTCAGCTGTGATAGATGCGGTCTGGTAAACAGTATTTTTTAAATAGCTCCATAAGAAAAAATCTGGTGATGTTAGATCTGGCGATCTGGGTGGCCATGCTACATGACCACCTCGTCCAATCCAACACGGTGCGGATAAATTAAATTTAAAAAGTCTTTTACAGGACGTGCGTAGTGTGGTGGTGCATCGTCCTGTTGCAACCATATACGTTGGACTGTATTTTCATCAACAAACTCTAACATCCTTGGCAACACATCTCGTAGTATATGTAAATATGATATCCTAACATTGTTGTCAAAAAAATGTGGTCCAACAATATGATTATCTAAAATATCACACCAAACTATCATCTTCCATCTTTCTTGAAGATCTAAAGCCGCCTTAGACGGGCGTGTAGAAGTATACCAGCCAACGTTCTCAGAAAAACAGTCGATGCATTCGAAAAACGGTTGCAATTATGTATCCAACAGAATGGTGGTACATTTGAACATTTGCTGTAGGTCAAAAAAATATGTATACATTCAATGTGACTTCAATGTGATCCTGTGATCCAATGTGATTGACAGAATCAGTGTGATCCAATGTGATTGACAGAGTCAATCAGTCTTGCCTTCACTGGCTGGATCAGGGTCTTGCCTTCACTGACCGGATCAGAATCTTGCCTTCACTGGCCGAATCAATCTTGGGTGTTGCCTTCACTAGCCGGTGCACCTTGGGTAGTGCTAATACCGGCGGAATTGTAACTTTCAAGCCTCGTAACTCGAAAAATACCGATTAAAAAAAGGCTTTATTATAGTGTTTTAGAAAGCTTTCGAGGTAGGCTACAAGAATATGTAATGAAAGAAAGGGGATTCTATTTAAAAAAACAAAGTGAAACTCCATGTGACCTTGGCATGTTTACTCGAAGTCAAACCAATGACACCATCTTATGTCTCCCTTCGCACCAAACAACTTTTGTTTGAAATGTTTTTCCATATCTTCCATATTTTTCGACATATTTGCCTAGAGCAATTAAAACTAAACACCCTGTATACAGATTAAGTATAAAGTGTATACAGTATAGTGTACTGTATAGGACTTGTATAAGACTGTCTATGTCGTATAGTGAATGTATAAAGATTAATGTTTGACGATATGAAAAAAATATTGTATAAATTTATTAGTTAGTGGAATCGTTATACAGGATGTCCCATTTAACTTCGACAACGAAATAACTTGAAAATAAAGAAGAAAAACAAAAATCACTGAAACGTGTTGAACGAATTCCGAGGACGAATAAAATGGCATGATTCCTTTTTCATTTGGTGGACATCCTCAAGGTGATTCCAAACACTTGTTAATGCGATTAATGAAAGATCGATGCACTGATAATAAAGTCTCTGGACAGATATCATACATTTTAGATTCGCTCTTTAATATTTTCTGGTGTGGTTGGTCGATCGTGATAAACTTTTTCTTTAAAGTGGCCCCATAAAAAAGCTAACGGTGTTAAATCAGGCGACTTCGCCGACTAGTTAACTGGACCTCCCCGACCTATCTAGCGACCAGGATATTTCTGACTCATTATTTAGTGTGCATAGCGCGAATAGTGAGCTGGGCATTCATCCTGCTGAAATCACATATTTCTTCTATCTGTCAAGCTTATTTTTTCGAGTAGTACGGATAATTCTACATCCAAGAAGTTTCCATATTTCACTCCATTCAGCGTATCATTGATGAAAAAAGCACCTATTATTTTATCGCCAATGTTTCCACACCAAACATTAACAGATCATGGACGTTGATGTTCTACTTCGCGAAGCCATCTCGGATTTTGATTTGACCAATAATGAATATTATGCCGATTAATTTCTCCATTATTAGTAAAAGTAGATTCATCAGAAAATAAGACCGAAATAATCAAAACATCTCATCGGTGCGATCGCGCTTCCTTTGTTCAATATAAACACAAGATACGGAACACTTGTAAACATGAGATTTGCATATAATCGCAATTTTCTGATGAATCTACTTTTACCAATAATGGAGAAGTTAGTCGGCATAATATGCATTTATTGGTAAGATCAAAATGTTTAGAAATGGAAGGTCATCATTTTGAGCATTTATTGTGATATGTTTATTTTATTCGTTTCGAATAAAAATTGGAATTACTTCGTACAATATCTCCGAAAGTAATGATCAAATAAAAAAATTTTTCGGATAAAAGTTAATTGTTTTTTTACGTAGAATATGCTTCTGTCATAAAAAATATAGGTCTTCATTTGGAATAATAAAGTTGACCTTAAAATATCAAATATAAAATAATAAAATAATAAAATAATAAAAATAAAATAATAAAAAATAATAAAAATAATAAAAAATAATAAAATAATGAAAATAAAATATAAAATAATAAAGTTCACCTTGAGGACATCCACCAAGTGAAAAAGGAATCATGCCATTTTACTCGTCCTCGGAATTTGTTCGATACGTGTTTCAGCGATTTTTGTTTTTTTCTTTGTTTTCGAGTTATTTCGATGTTTCAAGTTGAATGGGATACTCTGTATAAAGAAGAAGTTTTAGCTAAAAGACGAAAATGTAAAAATGTTAATATGTAATATTTTTGCTAATTTTGTATATCTTACAAATAGACAATGATATCAGAAAGTTACTCCAAATAAGAGTAATATCTATAAAAATTGTAATATTTTAAAGTTTTAATATACTACATGGGCTGAAAAGTCTTTGGCTTAACAATGAAAAAACGATTTTTTTAATGAAAATAGTGTTTTATTCCTCGACATAATCTCCATTTAGAGTAATGCACTTAGTGTAACGGTCCGCTAACATTTCGATGCCGGTCTTACAGTGCTCGGTGTCAAGTCCCTCAAAATAGGCATTTGTTTCCAACTTGACCTCCTCATTCGAGTAAAATCTTTTACCAGCGAGCCACTGCTTCAGTCGGGGAAAAAGGAAATAGTCGCTGGGGGCCAGGTCTGGAGAATACGGGGGATGCGGGACCAATTCATAGCGCAATTTCTTTAATTTATCGGTCGTATTGCGAACCGAGTGAGCTGGAGCATTGTCTTGGTGAAACAAAATTTTTTTCTTTGCCAAATGTGGCCGTTTGACCTTGACCTCGTCGTCCAATCGATCCAGTAATGTACAGTAATATTCTTTATTGATAGTTTTACCATGTTCAAGATAATCAATGAATATTATGTTATGCGCATCCCAAAAAATACTGGCCAAAACCTTGCCGGCTGATTGTTGTGTCTTCGGGCGCTTCGGACGGCTTTCCACCAGGCAATAACCACTCCGCTGACTGCCGATTGGACTCCGATGTGTAGTGATGGATCCATGTTTCATCCATTGTGACAAATCGACGCAAAAACTTCTTCTTATTGCGGTTAAACAGGGCCAGATTTTGCTTTGAAAGTTGAACACGTTCCGCTTTTTGCTCAATTGTCAAAAAACGCGGCACCCAACGCGCGCAAAGCTTTTTCATGTGTAAATATTCATGAATGATATGACCAACGCGTTCCTTTGAGAAGCCTATGATGTTAGCTAGCTCACTCAATTTCATTTTGCGGTCATTCAACACGATTTCACTGATTTTCTGGATGTTTTCTGGAGTAACTGCCTCATTTGGCCTTCCTGAACGTGGTGCATCATTTGTGCTCGTACGGTTACGACGAAACTCAGCAAACTAATATTTGATGGTTGAATTCGATGGGGCAGATGTGCCGTAACATTTATCAAGCCATGCCTTTGCTTCAACAGTGTTTTTTCCCATCAGGAAGCAATGTTTAATCAAAACACGAAATTCACTTTTTTCCATAGTAAAGATAAATTCAGAGGTAACGTCACTTCGAAAGCTATAACTTGTACACGAGTCAACGAAATATCATGAAATTTTTACAGCATCTAAGTTAAGGTTGGTACTCTATAGGAAATATAAGGATTTTTAGTTTGTGGCGCCATCTATATGTCAGGCCAAAGACTTTTCAGCCCATGTAGTATATCTTTGAAAGTTAACAAAATTATATCATAAAAGCAATATATTTTAATTTATTTCATAATACACAAATATATACAAATATACTAAACCTAGCATTGCTAGAAATATACTGATAATTTTAATTCAGTTGGAAACTTCTTTGATGAGACAAGGTGTTCCGTGAAAAAGTGAAATCGGGAGTAGAGGTATTGGGTGCGCTTAAGTTTCCTTAAAAAGTGGTACTAGACTTTTTTACTCCACTTGGTCTCAAGAATGTATTGTTACAATAGCACCCTGAGTTTTTGTTAATTTGATGATTTTGAAATTTCCAAAGGTTAACATTATAATAAAAAATTGGGGTTTCCATTTAAGAAAAGTAATGATCAGTGAATATCTCGAAAATGGCAGTTATGAACAAAATGATATAGTTGTTTTATGTCCTTCTTGAAACCATACATCTTTTGTCTGATACATTTTTTCTCTAAAATGCTTCGTTTCTGAGATATAAGTCTATAACTCTTTAACTGACTCACCCGGTATAAACCTTTTCAGTTTTGATTGCTAATGAACATTATTACATAATCTAGGTATTAGTAAGTAGTAATCTAAATAGTAAATATTGACAATCAATAAATTGTTGCGTGAAATCTTACTTGACGATTAATTTAATTATCATCGACAGCTCATTTTGATATTGATCTCATTCGATATTATTGAGACATCTTATGTTTTATACATGTTCTTATAGACAAATAGACAGTTGAGAGATATGATAAAAACATTCCCATAATTTGTTACTTTCCTTTCCATCGTATTACGTTATGCTAATATTACTCAGCCTGTCATTAAAGTTGAATAGTGAAACGAATGAAATATGAATCTATTCTCGCACATATATCGAGCGTGTGAAATTTTACAAGTGTACTTAAACAGTGGTCAAGTCATGATTGATAGTTAGTAAGAATGCTTGCAAAAGTGAATTGTAGTCAGAAATAGTAATAGAAATCAGCGACGACTAGCGTGACAATTATTTTATAATATCCAAAATTATTGAGACAGTTTCGGGTCACGGCCAAGCTGCACATAAAGGCAATAAAAAAGTTAAGATTATGTCAACTGTTACGACGATTATAAAATTACGAAGTATCGAGCTATGAGCTTGATATAAGATTGAGTCGGCAGGAGAGGGAAATATTTTGGAAAACGGTAATATAGGTCATAGTAAAAAACAAATTATATGATTATTTATACCATTAATAAAATAACATTTAGATGTTGCTATTTGTATATAATAAAAGAACAGTGAGTTGCACGATAAGTCTAATAGAGAAACGACTATCTTAAGACACGAGTTGTAAAATGTATTAAAATTTACGGTTCACTTTTTTAATATTTGTTGAACGTAACATGTGTATAATTCATTATTATTGTAAATACTTCTACAAAATTTAAATAGCTAGTATTAGACTTTTTTATTCTATTTGGTCTTAAGAATATATTGTTACAATAGCGTCCTGACTTTTGTTAACTTATCGACCTTTGGAAATTTCAAAATCAGGACGTTATTGTAACAATATATTCTTGAGAGTAAATAGAATAAAAAGATCTAATACTAGTTTTTTATATAACGACATATAGCGAGATACCGTAAGTTAAATATTGAAGAAGTTACCAAGTTTTTCTTAAATATCTAAGAAAATATTAGGTAAATGAAAAAATGTTTCAGACAAAAGTTATTAAAGTTAATTGGTAGAAAAAGATGATATAAAAATTGGGATTTCCATTTAAGAAAAGTAATGATTAGTGAATATCTCGAAAGTGGCGTCATCTGTAAACAAACTGATATTTGTTTGTAACTGTTGTAAAAAAATTGTAATTGTTGTAAAACAACTGAGTTGTTTTATGTTCCCTTTTTAACCATATAACTTTTGTTTGAAACATTTTTCCGTATCTTCCATATTCTTTGAGATATTTGCGTGGGGCATTATAATGAAACATCCTGTATAAATTTCCATTTTTACAAGGACTCATACCATCGTATTCTAAGATATTTCCCTCTCCTCCCGACTCACCCTGTGTATAGTCGGATCTTATATTTAAGATCAATCTTAAGTTTATCTTTAGATTTTTCGTAATCAATGAAATGATCCGCATAGTATTTGAAGATGAATTTAAAGTGATGAATTTAAAAATAAATTTAAAGTGATCTTAAATATGAGACCCGACTATGAATAACGCTCTATGTCACGAATCTCACGTGTAGTTACTATCGTTCGATTTGATTCAATTAAATCTTTTATGCGAGACCGGATGAACGGTAAACGAAATGTCAATAATATGATTACATTCTTAGAAAATGTATGAAACAAATGATGACTGGAAAATTACGCGACGAATATTGTGAACCGTTACTTTTTTGCGATGCAAAAAGCGAGATATCTCTTATCATATATTCTACATTACAATTTGTTGTCGAAAATTAATGACGTTTTACAAAAAGAAATTATCACGATATTTCTCAATTGTATGTTATACTTGACATTCCTAAAGGAGATAAAAAAAACCATTTTATCTAAATAAAAATATTTCCTTGAGTTTAATTAAACCATTATTAAATCAAACAGTTAAATGTTTGATGTACTCTTATTTATTCACCCGATTTATTCAAACAAAAACCTGCAAGTCGATTCCTCAATTAGTTTAATTATAAGAATATTAAGTACGTCTTTTATCTCACACCATTTTATTATTAAAAAGACTAATAAAAGGACCTAATCATGCGATTGGTACACAAGCAATTCTATCATAAACTATAAATATTTATAACTTAAGGGGATGCTGGAGTCGTCAACAAACTTGCAAAGTGTCGATAACGTAGAGGCGATCGTCAAAAAGTAGGGAACGTTATCATCTGTTATCGACGTTAGTGAATTTTGATACATATGTGTATATATATTTACATAATATTTATATAGTAAAGACAATTGCCAGATAAACTAATGCGATTACGCTATCATTTCATCGCATTTTTCCATATATATCTTTTCTCACAGACTTCGGACAAATGTGTGTATGCTGCATTGTCATTTCGACTTTTCTACACACAGATCTTATATGAATGTGAATGCGACGCTGCCGATATTTACCTTCTCTCCGAAATGTGCATTTTGCTGCTGTTTCTCGGATTTTTCGACTCGCTGATATATATACAGCTGATATATATACATAATAAAGAATAATTTGAGCAATGAATATTATTACACGAAAATGATTCTTCAGAAACAGTATGCTTGTTTTCACATAAATCGGCTTCTCACTTTATTGTATCAGCGATTTCTTTTTGTCAAGTTTACGTTGCACTAGCAGTACGGAAAACGTTTTCGTACAGTGAATATTCTTGCCAAAATGAAGCGGAGTATTATGAATCCGTAAAAAACGATGGGAAACTATTGCGAATAGGACATCGAGTTCCTCTTGTAACGTTTACGTCGCAGTGGAAATATGGAATTGAAAACGCTTTTGTACAATGAATATTCCTGCCAAAATAAAGCGGATAATAATACAAGTTATCCGAGAAAAGCGATGAGAAATTATTGCGATTAGGACGCCGACTTCCTTCTGCAACGTTTACGTCGCACTGGCAATACGGAATTGAAAACGCTTTTGTACGGCAAATATTCCTGCTGAAATAAAATGGAGCAATAAAAAACATGTTAGAAATACGATGAGAAACTATTGCGAATAGAATACCGACACTTTCTTGCAAAGTTTACGTCGCACTGGCTGCACGGAATGAAAAAGACTTTCTTACAGTGAATATTCCTGCCAAAATAAAGTGGAATAATGCAAATCATCTGACAAAAACGATGAGTAACTATTGCGATTAGAACAACGAGTCCTTTTTGCAAAGTTTACGTCGCCCTGGCTGTACCAAATTGAAAACCTTTTCGCTTTGCATAATAAATATTCATACGAAAATAAAAAGGAACAATAAGAAACATCTTGGAAAAATGATAAGAAACTATTGCGATAGGATACCTGCTGTTTCTTGCAAAGTTTATGTCGAATTCGACGCTCCGAATTAAGAATCCTTTTATAAAGGTAAAATGCATATGTGGGAATATGAAACGGAGCATTGCTCAATATGAAATTAATATTCTATATCGGCCTAGAAAAACTTTATAATGTGTAATTAAAAATTTACGTCGTACTGACTGGACTGAATTTCAAATCCTTTTGCATGGCAATGTTTCGCTTCATCTTTGCATGTATTTTGATTATGCGAAAGGGCTTTGATAAAGTGTGAGAGAGGGAGAGAGAGAGAGTGTGAAAAAGAGAGAAGGCAAATATCGGCAACGTCGCATTCATATTCATATAAGATCTGTATGTAGAAAAGTCGAAATGACAATGCAGCACACACACATTTGTCCAAAGTCTGTGAGAAAAGATATGTATGGAAAAATGCGATGAAAGGATAATGTAATCGCATGAGCTCTTATCCGGCAATTGTCTTTACTATATAAATACTATGTAAATATACAGTGTCTTGAAACTAACGGACCTCCCGGATAATTTTGCAGGATTAAGTTTTCATGAAAAACTTTAAATACAAAAGTTGTAGAAAATCGAGTAACGGACTTGACGGTAACCTTGAATTTGACCTTGGCCATTTTCTTCAAGGTTATTTGGAGGTCAATTTGCGTTTTTTAAATGGTAACCCTTATTTTTTATTACCCTGTTTTTTTATCAGTTAATTTTTAATTACGAAAAAATATCAAATTTTGACAGTTCCCTGTCGAAAATTAATGACGTTTTACAAAAAGAAATTATCATGATATTTCTCAATTATATGTTATACTTGACATTCCTAAAGGAGATAAAAAAACCATTTTATCTAAATAAAAATATTTCCTTGAGTTTAATTAAACCATTATTAAATCAAACGGTTAAATGTTTGATGTACTCTTATTTATTCACCCGATTTATTACGTTATAATAAAAAAATTGTTTATTTTAGGCCGACATAGAATATTTATTTCATATCGAACAATGCTTCATTTCATATTCCCATGTACTTCACCCTTATAAAACGGATTTTCAATTCGGCGCAGCCAATGCGACATAAACTTTGCAAGAAGGAGTCGGTGTCCTATTGCAATAGTTCCTCATCGTTTTTCAAAGATGTTTTTTATTACTCCTATTTATTTTCGTACAAATATTCACTGTACGAAAGCGTTTTCAATTCCGTATAACCAGTGCGACGTAAACTTGGCAGAAGGAAGTCGATGTCCTATTCGCAATAGTTCCTCATCGTGTTTTAGGTCGATTTGTATTACTCCGCTTTATTTTGGCAGGAATATTTATTATACGAAAAGATTTTTAATTCGGTGCATCCACTACAATGTAATTTTTACACAATTGCTAGGAATTTTGCTTATATATATATATATATATCTATATGTATATACTTAAGATACATTCGGATTATTCGTTATCACATTTGCGGGAAAATTGCAGCGCTGGCTATGAGAACAGTCGTGAACTATTTTTCTGCTCTGCATTATCATATTTATCGGAAGACCTAACCGCATATATTAAAAATTTTTCTGCAAAGTTCTCGTATCGTTTTAGGTTTCCTACCTAAATTTTGAGTTGTTAGAAATGATTTGTAAATTTTTCCTCATTGGAGCATCCAGAGTTTCAATACATACAAGCTGCTTTTGTATTAGATAAATATTATGCTAACTGTCAATTCGAAATTTTAATTTAAAAATTTTTTATCGCTTTCGTCATATATTGAGTGATGCTCCAATTAATTTTTGTACGTACTTTCATCGTGTAAAAGCATATTTAATTCTGAAGCTTTAAGACGACGTAAACTTTACAGAAAAAATATCAAATTTTGACAGTTCTCTGTCGATAAAGTTTTCGCGTTCAGCATCCCCTTAATACATTTAGAAGGTTCTGCGAACCTTGCTTTTGAATTCTTTTCAGCTTATCAAAGAAAATAATAAATAATTATTACATCATCAAATAAACAGAAAAATGGGAAAAGTACAGAAGATATTATTAAATATGTCAAGTCAAATGATAATAATAAAAAGCCTGAAAATTCATCGTGAAATCGATGGTAGCAATATACAGGGTGTTTCAGACCACCCGGGTCACTCGATTTTTTCGTAAACGCGACATTTTAGAGAAAAATGCTTCAGACAAAAGTTGTAGGGCTCCTAATAATCTATTTATTATTGGGTGTGTGAATATGACTCCGCCCTTTTTTGTTAAAATAAAACACATTTGCTTGTTTAGAAAAGTTAAAGTTGTTAAAGAAAAGTTTATTGAAAGTATGCTCCATCTGCAGCTACAACCTTCGCCCATCTTTCAGGTAATTTATGTATTCCTTGCCTGAAGAAGTCCTGGTCTTTTGAGCTGATCCAATTATCAAGTCAAATTTTGATACTTTCGTATGAAGTGAACCGTTCTCCCGTAAGATCTGACTGCATCGTCCGGAATAAATAGTAATTTGAAGGAGCTATGTCTGGCGAATATGGCGGGTGGAGTAGCACTTCCCAGTCCTGTCCATCTAAATATCTTTTCATGACTTCTGCGGTATGTGGTTTGGCATTATCATGCTGAAGAATTAATTTGCTGTGCCTATTCACCCATTCTGGCCGTTTTTCTTCTATGGCTCGCTGCAAACGCATTAGTTGTCGTCGGTAAACTTCTCCTTTAATAGTTTGGCAACAATCCTCTGTCAATAATGCTTCCAATTCAGCATCTTCAAATTTTTTTGGTGGTTTCCCATGTTCTCTGTCCTCAGTTCCAAAATTATTATTTTAAAATCGTCGAAACCATTCCTTACAAGTTGTATTAGATGGAGCATGATCACCGTAAATCTCCACAAGCAAACGATAAGTTTCCGCTGCACTTTTCTTTGCAATAAAATAGTGTAATAATACTTCCCGCAAATGATGTTTGTTTGGAACGAAAACCGACATTTTCAAGTAGGGTAAAACACTTGTTGCTTACACTTAAACCAAATTTCACGTAGTGCGTTTGAAAGTTGATATGAAGTACTATCGAATACAAGTGTTGCCAGTTATTAGTACACGTTAATAATACTAAAAGTAACATCTGTTGGGAAAGGGCGGAGTCATATTCATACACCTAATATAATCTATTTACTATAAATTTGATCTTGGGATGACCTTGGAAAGCCCAGTCAAGATCAACATAAAAATCCTAAGTATAAATTCCAATTTTTTATTACACCGTCTTTTTCCACTAATTAATTTGAACAACTTTCGTCTGAAACATTTTTTTATTTGTCTAATATTTTTTGAGATTTAAGGATAACTTGGTAACTTTTTCAATATTTAATATTTACAATATCTCGCTAACTGTTTGTCGGGATAAAAAATGGTATAAGACTTTTCTATTCTACTTGGTCTCAAGAATATATTGTTATAATAGCGCCCTGACTTTTGTTAATTTGATGATTTTGAAATCTCGAAAGATCAATAAATTAATAAAAAATAGAGCATTGTACCAATATATTCTTGAGATCAAGTAGAATAGAAAAGTCTAGTACCATTTTTATCCCGATAAACAGTTAGCGAGATATCGTAAGTTAAATATTGAAAAAGTTACCAAGTTATCCTTAAATATCTGAAAAAATATTAAGCAAATAAAAAAAATGTTTCAGACAAAAGTTGTTCAAATTAATTGGTACAAAAAGAAGGTGTAATAAAAAATTGGAGTTTCCATTTAAGATTGTCATGTTGGTCTTGACTGGACTTTTCAAGGTCATCCCAAGGTCAAATTTATAACATCAATAAATAGATTCTTTAAAGCCCTACAACTTCTATCTGAAATATTTTTCTCTAAAATGTCGTGTTTACGAAAAAATCGAGTGACCCGGGTGGTCTGAAACGCCCTTATATTAGGTGTACAAATGAATAATCTAATTTTTTCAGCTACATTCAAGGTTTATTTTAAAAGAAAGTAAATTAAATTGTTCAATCAAAGTATTCGCCGTTGCTTTCTATAACTTTAAGCCATCTTTCAGGCAGCTGATGAATTCCATCCCGGAAAAATGTTACTTTGGACACGATAAAGTCGTCAAGCCATTTTCGGGTCTCATCAACTGATTGGAAGTGCATATCGGACAAGGCGTGTTGCATCGACCAGAACAAGTGATAATCGAATGGAGCAATGTCTGGTGAATACGCCGGGTGCTGCAAGACGTCCCAGCTAAGACTCATTATGGTGTCTTTTGTATTGGAAGCAATGTGTGGCCTGGCGTTGTCATGAAACAATTTCACTGGATGTTCTCCTTTGCCAGTACACGGGCGTTTTCGTTCCAATTCTTCACTCAAGCAGATTAATTGACGTTGGTAGCAGTCTGCAATAACTGTTTCACCCGGTTCCAACAACTCATAATAAAGTACGCTCTTGATATCCCACCAAATGCGAAGTGAAGAACCTTCTTTCCGAAACGATTGAGTTTTGCGACCGATTTTGATGATTCGCTGGGATTTACCCATGACTTTCTGCGTTTCGAATTGTCATAGAGTATCCATTTCTCATCGCCAGTAACGATTTTCCACAAGAAAGACTTTCGACGCTGCTTATTGAGAAGAGAAAGACACGCTGCCACTCGTTGATTTTTGTTGGTTACAGTGAGTTCATGCGGTACCCATTTTCTTCTTTCTGGATCTTTCCCATCTCATGTAGGCGTTTGGAAATCGTTTGCTGCGTTACTCCCAACTGTTCTGCAAGCTCTTTTTGTGTTTGTGCCGAATTCTCAGCGAGCAGTTGTTCCAAATCATTATTATCGCACTTCGGAGGGCCTCCAGAGCGTTGTTTGTCGATTAGACTGGAATTACCGCTTTTAAACCGCTTAAACCAAAATGCGCACACATTGTACGATACATCTTCGCCGAGAAAGAAACAAATCGATTCGCACGTTCTTGCAGCATTTTTTCCTTGATGGAATTCGTAAAGAATGCAGTGTCGGATATGCACCTTATCTGTTGCCATTTTCGACTATACTGAACTGAATACTTTTGAAGGTTATGTTGGGCCTTTCGCTAAACTATATGTTCTTTTTAATAGCTATATGTCAACATTGCATAATCATAAAAGAGCGGGAAAATCCATTCAACTTAAAATTGATTACATAACTGCTTAAAATAATTTGGATTATTCATTTGTACACCTAATATATGCATCATAATACTTATTATAACAATAAATCACTTACACAACATGCATGCTGGGCGTTCAAAAAACGTCGTTTAAAAAAACATCTTTTGAATATTTTTAGAATATGTTTGTGACATATGTGATGTATTTATGCTTGTCTCATTATTTCGATGCAAGCATAGATTTCTTATCGCGATGATTGCTATGGTATACAATGGATAGAAAAGTTGTTCGCTATTTTTCATATGAGTTTTGTAATACATCCGTTTTATTCAACGGAAGAATTAGTTTTTTAATGTGAAAATTCTCGCATTGAAATTTGCAATCCTATTCACGATTGTATAATGTACAATACTACAAGAGAGAGAGAGAGAGAGAGAGAGAGAGAGAAGAGAGAAGGGGAAAAAAGAGAGAAAGAGAGAGAGAAAGAGAGAAAGAGAGAGAGAGAGAGAGAGAAAGAGAGAGAAAGAAAGAGAGTACTTTTATATTTTCTTTTTTATTTCTTTTTCTATTTTCTATTATCTATTCTTTTTCTTTTTTCTATTTTTATTTTTATTTTTCTTTTTTATTTTATTATTTTTATTTTATTTTTCTTTTTCTTTTTTATTTTATTATTTTTATTTTATTTTTATTTTTCTTTTTATTTTATTATTTTATTCTTAATTTATAACAACAATAAAAATTATTGGTCGTCAAGTCATATTTTACCAATTATTTCATAATAAACTAATAAACTTTGAAATTTTTCTTATTTTTATTTGACTTCATATCTTACATGATCTTTTATATTTTTGTTGTTTTTCTATTGAAATATATTACGTATATTAAATTATAAATAACATATTTGTTTCATGATAGAATTTACTGATAGAAGTTACGACTAACATTTTTATATGACTTGCATTCTTACTGGTCCTTTTATTTATTTGTGGTTTTTGAAATTATATAGAAAATATTATTATTATGCATTACAAAGTGTCCCATAACTCAATAGGAGGAATTTGTCGGGATATAGAACGGATTAAAACAAACATAAGAGTCCCATAGTATTTTGCGATATTTGCAACAGTTGCCCAGTTATTAATTATAGAAATCTGTGATGAGTGAGCGTACGCCAAAATGGATGATTGGAGAAGCGTTGCAACCACTCGAACCAGACCGCGGCACAGTCGATTCAACAGCTGTTATTGGCGCGTGATGAGAGAAAGAACAACGCGTCACTATTCGTGTCTTATCTTGTCACTCTTATGTCTTGCCGCATGCTGTAACAATTACTGAATCGACTCACCCACGCTGTGGCCCGAACTGCTTGTCTAATGTCATCTCGGCGAGCGTTCACTCGTCGGATTTCTATAATTAACTCAATAACTCAATAACAATTTCGAATATCGCAAAACGGTATGGAACCTTTCTGTTCGTTTTAAATCGGCTCTATATTTCCGCGAGCTCTGGCACAATTGTTCTGAGACACCCTGTATAATCTTTATATACAGGATGTCCGGAATATGATAATTAATATTCTGTGTACTGGTAGAACTCGTTAAAACAATTAAAAAAGTCCTGTGCCATTTTACAATTTTTTCAATATTTATTCCGTAATTAATTAAAATGTGTAAACGAATGAGCGCACGAGAAAACGACAGGACGGGCTCTGTGTATAAGAAGATGGCTTATCACGCGCGGCGAGAGGCAACCGTAAGCGACAAGAGGCGTGCGCGCGCGACGAGGAGCGAGCGAGCGCGAACAACGAGCGAGCGAGCGCGACAAGAGGCGGCCGCCCAGCGCTCTCTACGCACTCATTGGCTCACATGTTTCAATTAATAACTCGATAACTATTGCCAATTTGACATTATGGTACATGACTTTTCTTCTCGGCTACACCCAATTTACCAGTACACAAAATATTAATGATCACATTCCGGACACCCTATACAGGGTGGGAGATTATAAGTTGACAACCCGAAATGTGAAGGTAGATTGGGTTAAGACAAAAAAAAAGTCCTATACCGTTCTGCGAGATTCACAATAATTATCGAGTTATTAATGATAGAAATCTGAGGAGAGGGAGCGCACCGGCATAGGTGACTGGAGAAGCGTTGCAGCTGCTTAGGCCGCAGCGCGGCCCAGTTGATCCAGCAACTGTTGCCGGTGCGCGGCGAGGGGAAAGACAATGCGCTGCTATTCGTTGTTTTATCTCGCCGGACCTACGTCTCGCCGCACGCCGCCAACAGTTGCTGGGTCGAGTGGGCCGCGTTGTGGCCTGAGTAGTTGCAACGCTTCTCCAATTATCTATGTCGGCGTACTCCCATTCTTCAGATTTCTGTCATTAATAACTCGATAATTATTGCGAATCGCACAAAATGGTATTGGACTTTTATGTTTATCTTAATCCAATCTACTTTCACATTTGGGGTTGTCAACTTATAACCTTCCACCCTGTATACTTACTTATTTTAAATTATAGCAGGTCTGTAAATATGAAACCGGAATTTGCCCATAGATGGCCCTAGCTGTTAATGTAGTTACCGTCAAACCGCGTCATTGGCGCCATTTCCATTTGTTGACATCTGACAAAGATTTTCAACTCACAACAATACAAGTTTCATACAACAGCATAGTTTGTAACAGCGTTGAACATGTCGAATTTTGTGCCTGGAAGCTACGATTTGCGGACAGCATTGATTTTCTGTTACCATTTGAAGAAAACTGCTGCAGAATCGCATCGAATGCTTGTTGAAGCTTACGGTGAGCATGCTCTTGGTAAATCACAGTGCTTTGAGTGGTTTAAAAAATTCAAACGTGGCGATTTTGACGTGAGAAACGAAGAACGTGGAAGACCACTGAAAAAGTTAGAAGACAGCGAATTGCAAGCATTGTTGAATGAGGATGACGCTCAAACGCAACAACAACTTGCGGATCAATTAAATGTAACACGAGAAGCCGTCTCCATACGTTTGAAAGTCATGGGAAAGATCCAGAAGATGGGAAAATGGGTTCCACATGAACTGAATGAAAGACAGCAGGAAAACCGAAAAACCACTTGCGAAATGCTGCTCGCCAGGTACAAAAGAAAGTCATTTCTCCATCGAATTGTGACTGGCGATGAAAAGTGGATATATTTTGAGAATCCTAAGCGTAAACGATCATGGGTAACTCCAGGCGTACTATCGACATCGACTGCAAGACTAAATCGCTATGGACGGAAGACATTGCTCTGTATTTGGTGGGATCAGAAGGGTGTGATCTATTATGAGCTGCTAAAACCTACCGAAACCGTTAATACTGAGCGCTACCGACAAAAATAATCGATTTGAATCAAGCTTTGCGTGAAAAACGACCATAATATCAAAAAAGGCAACACAAAGTGATTTTGCTTCATGATAATGCACTATCACACACAGCAAAACTGGTCAAGGAAACGATTGAGGCGTTTAGTTGGGAAATACTTTCACATGCGGATTACTCACCAGACTTGGCTCCGTCCGATTACTACTTATTTGCATCGATGGGACACGCATTTGCTGAGCAGCACTTCACTTCTTACGAAAATGTACGAAAATGGCTCGATGACTGGTTTGCCTCAAAAGAGCAACAGTTTTTTTGGCGTGGCGTCCACAAATTGTCAGACAGGTGGGAAAAATGTATAGCTAGCGATGGGCAATACTTCGAATAAAATATTTTTTATCATTTTCATACAATAAACGTGTATTTTCTATATAAAAATTCCGGTTTCATATTTACATACTTGGTAGATATTTGTGATTCCTTCACCATAAAATTTATTGTCATTATTGTTATATTAACATACTATGTAGAATATTCTATTCATACGGTATATTATGTTGTTGTTGTTATTGTTAAGAAATAAGAAAATTGTACTTAAATAATCTAACCGTATGTATATCCATCAAATCATCTCATTGTCGTTGTGTAGTTATAGATAAAATAATTCTAATATCGCTTTCACGTTTTATTAATGTTTGTTTTAATCTTTCGAAAGTTTAACTATTTAATCGAATCGTACTCCGATCGTTCGGAAATTGATTACAATGCATTAATGTTGATCACGAATTGATTTCTCTAATCGTAGTAAGATTTTACATCAATCTTAGGTCGGCAAGAAGATTACAATCGCGCTCGGAAGAGCTGCTGGAATGTCATTGATTATTTTAACGGTCGAAGGTGCGGCAATGTAATTAAAGGAAGTTTATCAAAGCGAAGCGTACCTACGTTTACCGATAATGTAATTGATTTGTCAAATATTGAGTCGTAAAGAGAGATAAAAATATTGATAAAAATTGATATAACAAAATATTAGCCCATATAGCGAGATCTTATATAGCCGTATAGCATAATATGAATTATAGATTTTCAGTATCGGCAGTGAATATTGGAATGCAGCCGATATTAACGAATGAAAATGTTTAAGACTTTCACACTTAGTGAGTGGAATGATAGGCGCTTTTCACACGCAGTGCATATTAATTGTCGGGTATTAAAAAGCAATGGACAAATGACTAAACGACATTTTGATATACAGGGTGTCCCATTTTAATCCGGCCGGCTGAATAAAATTCGAGGATGATATTTTCCAGAAAAAAATGTCAGACAAATGTTGCTCAGTTCTAAGGGGGACATTCGATGCCATCAACAATTTTGACCTCGGGTGAAGGGTTCAAGGTCATTCAAGGTCAACTTTTTGTTCTTAAATGGGAACCCCTATTTTTCACATCGGCAATCGATTCTACGTAAAAAAAAATGAAACTTTTGTCTGAAGCATTTTTTTTATAACGCAAACTAATTTCACTTATTCAACCTCCAAAATTGAAATTTTCAAATTTTCTGAATTTTTTACTCGAGACTGGTGGGGTTTGGGGGGAAATTGCAGAAGACAAAAAGTTCTTGGAATGTTGCAAAGAATTCACTCGAATTTTCGCATAGTTGATCGTGCACTTTTTTCCGCCAATGTTTGGAAAAAATCTTTTATCTCATCATGTCCAGTACCCTCGGCATTAGCATCACCCGATGTGCACCACATGGAGGTCGCCGATGGGATTTTGCACATCATTGGCCCTGAAAAGGGCCGATTGATAGATTATTGAACTCGATCTATGACATCAAGTGCTTAATCTGGTGCCCATTCTGTGCAATGCACATTTTCACCCTCTGGCGAAAGATTGAGCACTTGATGTCATAGATCGAGTTCAATAATCAATCAATCGGCCCTTTTCAGGGCCAATGATGTGCAAAATCCCATCGGCGACCTCCACGTGGTGCACATCGGGTGATGCTAATGCCGAGGGTACTGGACATGATGAGATAAAAGATTTTTTCCAAACATTGGCGGAAAAAGTGCACGATCAACTATGTGAAAATTCGAGTGAATTCCTTGCAGCATTCCAAGAACTTTTTGTCTTCTGCAATTTCCCCCCAAACCCCACCAGTCTCGAGTAAAAAATTCAGAAAGTTTGAAAATTTCAATTTTGGAGGCTGAATAAGTGAAATTAGTTTGCGTTATAAAAAAAATGCTTCAGACAAAAGTTTCATTTTTTTTTTACGTAGAATCGATTGCCGATGTGAAAAATAGGGGTTCCCATTTAAGAACAAAAAGTTGACCTTGAATGACCTTGAACCCTTCACCCGAGGTCAAAATTGTTGATGGCATCGAATGTCCCCCTTAGAACTGAACAACATTTGTCTGATATTTTTTTCTGGAAAATATCATCCTCGAATTTTATTCAGCCGGCCGGATTAAAATGGGACACCCTGTATATATAACAGGAACTATAGATTTTCAATGCTGACAGTGAATATTGAACGCAATCTAAAACGCATTTTAGATATTTGTGCTGTTTGGGGAAACGTTGAAGAAACAACAGTCCATTTCAATTTTGTTCATTGTGGATTTTTGCCGCAAAAGATATATTCTATCATCATATAACACATATTTTGATAATTGAAAATACATGGCGCGGGGAAATATTATATTTTTTCTGTCTTTTCTTTACTCTTGTAACAGTTCCGATACCTTGAATCTCATGCTCTTTCTTTCTCTCTGGTACGTCCATGGTATCCAAAACAGGCTCCATTTTCTCCGGACTACTTGTACCCGCGACAATAACTTGGATACTGATTCACTTTTGTGATCATAATGTCGAGAGTTTATACTATCTGCTCATCTTATCTATCAAATCCAGGCGACGCACAATCCAAAGATGCGAGTTTATCGCATGTGATATTGCACGAGACTCTAAAACTCGCATTTATGAAAAGAATGTCAATAATTGGACTTTCCACGTTGCGAATCATTATCGTCTGCGTCTACTACACATAATAGCAAATAAAAAGAATCCAGATAAGAGTATATTTTGTTTCGCGTAACAATCATATCTATTGAGTTACGATTCGTAATGATTTACTCATATTAAACGGATATTAAAAACAATTTCAAAAACTAATATGACTGTCACAATTAGCGTGACAGATGAAAAAATTATTGGTTTGCAAAACAGATTTATAATTTGTGTAATTAAAAATTTGTCAGACCCAGAAGAATTCTTTATTAATTCTTATTAATTTAGAACTAGACTACGTCTAGTACTAAATTAATAAGAATCGATTATCATATAGAAGGATGGAAGAGTATCTTGGATCAATGTTAAAATTTACGGGAGCTACTTGCGAGTAATTTACGGAATCCGAATACGAAAACAAAATACAATAAATCGAGCGCTAATCAGATCGTCTCGATCAGGAGTTGAGTGTTTTCATTATTGAGGATATCACGCGGATTGATATCTACGTCAAAACAAAGCAATTTATGTACAAAGCGATGTATTTGATTTCTGAAGAGGTGTGTTCGCGTTGCAATTGACGTCATCGATGTTTAACACTTCGCAACATGACAGCAATTAGCGATCTTTTGTATACATCTAATGCTACCTAATTCTAACTCACGCGTCTACGCCTTTCTCTTTAGTTCTAAACCAACATAAGCGGTCATGAATTCTTTTGTACAGTATGCTCTCAAATCAGAAGATGTATTTTATAAATTATTCAACATCGACTTTAATTCCTGAAAGATATCCAACTCAGAAAAGAACGTCCTTAAGAAAGTTACATTCAAGGACATTCAAGAAAGAAAGAACATTCAAAATGAATATGGTAATATCTTATGAATATATTGGGAGTACAAATTAGTTCGGTCCGTTTTCTTGTGTTAAAAAATATATATATTTCAAAACAAAATGAATGAACAGATCAATTAAAGTATTTTCCATCGCTGGCTACTACTTTCTCCCATTTCTCAGGCAATTTTTGAATTCCATCTCGAAAAAATGATTCGTCTTTTGAGGCGATCCAAGTTTGGAGCCAATTTTCGATTTCGCGAAAGAAGTGAACCGGTGACCTGCCAAATCGTACTGCATCTTTTGGAACAACCAGTAATCAGAAGGAGTAATGTCCGGAGAATACGGCGGATGCGGTAAAACATCCCATTTGAGCGTTTCCAAATATTTTTTTACGACTTTTGCGACATGAGGCCGAGCGTTGTCATGAAGAAGAATAACTTTATCATGTCTTTGCTCGTATTCCGGCCGTTTTTCTCGCAATGCACGGCTCAAACAAATCTATTGTAGCCGATACGATCGCCCGTAATGGGATCTCCAGGTTTCAGCAGCTCATAGTAAACAACACCCCTTTTGGTCCCACCAGATACAGAGCATGATCTTCGAACCATGTACGTTCGGCTTTGGTGTTGATGTTGAGGTCGATGGCAACAATTGACCGGGCTTGGCGTAGTATCTTTTCTTCTTGGGGTTGTCATAGAATATCCACTTCTCATCTCCAGTTACAATCCGATGCAAAAAACCTTTTCTTTGTTGCCTTTGGATCAGCTGCTCGCAAATGAAAAATCGCCTTTCAACGTCTCTCGGTTTCAGTTCATAAGGCACCCAATTTCCTTGTTTTTTAATAAATCCCATGTCTCTCAATCGTACGGAAACAGCTTGTTGAGTCACTCCCAATGATTCTGCAAGCTTCTCTTGCGTTTGACTCTGATCTTCTTCGAGTAATGCCTCTAATTCTTTATCCTCGAATTTTTTTGGCTGTCCAGAGCGAGGCTTGTCTTCGACGCTGGAATCTCCATCCTTGAAACGTCGAAACCATTCCCTACATGATTTATCAGTTGGAGCAGCGTCACCATAAACTTCAACAAGCATTCAATGGGCTTCAGCTGCACTTTTCTTCCAATTAAAGCAGAAAATTAAAACCTCCCGCAAATGCTGCTTGGTTAATACAAAATTCGACATTTTCAACACTGTAAAAAACACGTTTTTGTAAAAAAAGGTTTTTGTATGAAACTTAAAGCGATATAAACTAAATATTATTGGCAGATGTCTAACCTCTCTGAAACCGCCAAAATCGGTAGTCACTATGAACCATTCATAATAGCCGGAGCCATCTTTTGAAAACGGACCGAGCTAATTTGTACACCCAATACTATTTATACATTGAACGAAAAAATATCTAAAAAGTAAAAAGTATTTGTTTGTATTAACATCTCATCTATCAGCATCGCATGCAGGACAACTGTTAATAAGCTTTCCGATAGTGACAGTAAAGTGTAAATATATATTTATTTTTACAATAAGAAAACTTTTCAAGTAAGGAAATATATATATATTTTCTTAAATTTGTAACTTTTTATGAGAACGAATGTTTGATTCTTTAAATAAAAGAATTTGCATTTAAGCAATAAATTATTAACAATCACTGAATAAATATTTTTTGTTTTCCAAATACTTTTGTCTTACAAGGAGAGTGACACAACTGTCCCTCATCGATTTGAATGGGCTTCGGATATGTTGTAGAGCATCCAAAACTAAGGGATACGTATTTTTTTATATCGGCTTCGGAACATGTTTAGGGGGTGAAACCACCCCTTGAAAAAAATAGCCGTTATCGTTTTTAGAAAATATTTTCTAAATTATGACTCATATGAAAAAAAGTTTCAGACAAAAGTTTTGCAATATTTTATGCTCTTTGCAACCATGTGTTCAATTTTTTTAAATTTCAAATGTTGGACTACTCTCCCCCCCTCTCGTTACTCTAGCAAAATTTTTAAGTTTTTGTAAGGACAAAAATTGTAGAGCATTAAATACCAAATCCATCCATGTATAATATCAGAAGATAGTATTTAATATTTTGGACAAAACGCAATGAGAAATCTTCATGGTACATGTGCCACGCTGCCCGAATAGATAGATACTGTAGGTAGGTACGCTGTGATATTTCTTTACAATTGCACTATGCTTCACGACTGCTTGTGCATATTTTCTTATGTTACAATTAATCGTAATGATATGATATACAATATATTACACGAAATAAAAATGCTTGATGAAAACGTGAACAATAGAACAATTTGCACATATAACAGTAGCAAATGTGTGTGCAGCATCGCTATTTGTACAAAAGTTCCAAATGTATATTTTCTTCATTTAATGTGTAAAATTTATGTTCACTACAATCTGAAAGGTATGTCGATTAAGGATAATTAAAATGATTAAAAAGTATCTCATGCAATGCACGTGAAATAATGAATCACATTATCATCGGCCTAATTAGGAAACCTCCTAACTTCAATTTTTGACAAAATTGAGATACTCATTTTGTTCGATTTATCTTGTCGACTTTGATCGAATAAAATGAGTCTCAATTTTGTCAAAAATTGGAATTAAGAGGTTTTTTAATTAGGCCGACGTTATGTTACCTCTGCAAGCGTGTAGTGTGACAATACAATATATTTTATTAATTGCTGAATGAGACATAAAGTCTTAACGACGAAGGGCTTAACAAAAATTATGGAGTAATAATTTATAGGATAGAGAGGAACAATACAATAAATTATAGGAGAATAACACGTTATTATATATATTTCACAATATTAATAAAAAAATCAATACAGTTTGCATATAAACGAAAAATAAATATTACATTTATGGCACATATTCGTTGCAAAGGTGGTGATCATAGAAAAAATGTGTAATACAAAGTGATTTTTTGCACCAAGAGCAAATAATTATGGCAATTTCGCCATAATATCACATTTTATTTTAGAATCATTTTGGAAACAAAACTCAACTGGTGTTTCGAATTCGCATGGCCTACTCTGTAAATATCCACTTTTAAACCACGCATATTTAAATAAATTGTGAAATCTGGGTGACGAGAATTGATAGTGCGTTAATGACTGCAGTTTTAAAATATTGTTTCTAACATGAAGATCAATTGCAAGGTCTAATAGCATTACAATACCAGAAAAATGTTTAATAAAATTTTTCCATAATCGGAAGCCTACATGTAATAGTTGTATTTTTCCCGTTGTACCGGCCGGAATGGTTAGGAAAACAATATCTGATGCAAAATCCGATCTAGTTTCCTGAATTACATTGGGACAATGTCCACTCCATGAATTTAATAATAATACGGATTGTGGCCTGACATTCGGAAAAAATATTTCTCTCAACCAGATTTTCATATAATCTGATGTCATTTTACCTGATTTGGAAGCCATTACAAAAATATTAGGAGCATTGAATACATTTTCCTGTACTCGTGGACCGAACGTTCCTGTTGGTTTTTTTAATACAATTAACAGAGGCGACAATAATCTACCATCAGCTGAAATAGTTGGCTGTATGGTATAACTATGCGTGGTTGCTGATACAGATTGCACTACGGATTCTATTTTCTTTGTACCTTTTTGTGCTAAGGTACGACCGGTGTGAAGTTCTAATTGGAACCCACTCTGATCTGAATTGTAGATATTTTCCACCCCGTATCGATCAATATAATATATGACATTTGTAATAAATGTATCGCATTTATTTTCTAACTCTGATTTGAATAACAAGGATCTTTTCGTGACAAATTTGGTTATTTTCCTAAACACAATATTATGTTTCTTTTTGAATCTTTATACCCAGCTAGGTGATGCTATGAATCCAGGCATATTTTCCTCTTCTTGTGCTCCATTAGCCCATCGAGCAATGTTAATATCATGAATAATGACTCTTTTTTCAAGTGCTTCAGCGAAACGGTTTAGTGTATATTCAGAAATTGCTTTTAATTTTTCATTTTTGCTACCACCTGCATTGACATAGTCCTCCCATCGTCGTAATTGTCGAATTCATGTAACTTTTTTGTACCTTCGTCTAACTCCTTCAATCGTTCTTGGTCTTATTTTACCATTCTTCCAGAATTCCAGCTTTCCTTTTATAGTCACTTGATATTTCTGCTTCAACATAAGTACAAATAACTTCTTCTGGAAGATAATTCTTATCTTCATCATGCTCCAACAAATCAACTCTTTCTGCCTGTGGGATCTCATTTGTATCATAGAAATCAAGTGTTTCCTCCACTTCTATTAGAAAGTCCATTTTATTTTCCATGTCTGTGAGCATATTTACAATCTTCCCCTTCACTTCCATTTCTTTCGAAGTTACCGGAGTTTGTAGAAGGTTACGAGCAGTGAATGTTGCGTATAGCAACAGTATAACATTCCATGGGTTAAATGGAATCATTCTACAAAATATTAAAATTTAACTATTGTTTAATGCTGCTCCAGTCTTCCGTATATTATAATATTAATAACTCCACAAAGTGTATAATAATTTAAATAATATAAATATGAAGAGTGACAAGCGTAAGACAATAATACAATACAATAAATACTTATATAATTTAACAAAATTATAATGTATAACACAGTTCTTTACACTATGAACTCATGAAATGAACTGCCCGTTTTCAAATATTACAGCCATTTTTTTCGTCTGCATAGTGCGCAATACGAACAGATGAGCCAATTATAATGCGCATGACGATCACATGAGTCTGTTTCATGCGAAACGAAAACAAAATTTATTTATAGAAGTAAAGTACAAATAAATTGTTTTTGATGCACTGCGACACAGTTGACTTTGCTTTGTATACACGGCACTATAAATGCTCAGAAATAAATGTACAACTTATCATTATATATAATTTATAATTATATATAATTTACAATTATTTATAATTTATAATTATATATTTAAAATATGTTCGCATATTATTATATTAGGTGTACAAATGAATAATCCAATTTTTTCAGCTACATTCAAGGTTTATTTTAAAAGAAAGTAAATTAAATTGTTCAATCAAAGTATTCGCCGTTGCTTTCTATAACTTTAAGCCATCTTTCAGGCAGCTGATGAATTCCATCCCGGAAAAATGTTACGTTTTTGGACACGATAAAATCGTCAAGCCATTTTCGGATCTCATCCACTGATTGGAAGTGCATATCGGACAAGGCGTGTTGCATCGACCGGAACAAGTGATAATCGGATGGAGCAATGTCTGGTGAATACGTCGGATGCTGCAAGACGTTCCAGCCAAGACTCATTATGGTGTCTTTTGTATTGGAAGCAATGTGTGGCCTGGCGTTGTAATGCAACAATTTCACTGGACGTTCTCCTTTGCCAGTATACGAGCGTTTTCGTTCCAATTCTTGACTCAAGCAGATTAATTGGTAGAAGTCCGCAGTAACTGTTTCACCCGGTTCCAACAACTCATAATAAAGCACGCTCTTGATATCCCACCAAATGCAGAGAAGAACCTTCTTTCCGAAAGGATTGGGTTTTGCGACCGATTTTGATGATTCGCTGGGATTTACCCATGACTTTCTGCGTTTCGAATTGTCATAGAGTATCCATTTCTCATCGCCCGTAACGATTTTCCACAAGAAAGACTTTCGACGCTGCTTATTGAGAAGAGAAAGACACGCTGCCACTCGTTGATTTTTGTTGGTTTCAGTGAGTTCATGCGGTTAGGCACCCATTTTCCTTCTTTCTGGATCTTTCCCATCTCATGTAGGCGTTTGGAAATCGTTTGCTGCGTTACTCCCAACTATTCTGCAAGCTCTTTTTGTGTTTGTGCCGAATTCTCAGCGAGCAGTTGTTCCAAATCATCATTATCGCACTTCGAAGGGCCTCCAGGGCGTTGTTTGTCGATTAGACTGAAATTACCGCTTTTAAACCGCTTAAACCAAAATGCGCACACATCGTACGATACAACACCTTCGCCGAGAAAGGAACAAATCGATTCGCACGCTTTTGCAGCATTCCTTCCTTCTTGGAATTCGTAAAGAATACAGTGTCGGATATGCACCTTATCTGTTGCCATTTCCGACTGTACTGAACTGAATATTTTTGAAGGTAATGTTGGGCCTTTTGCCAAACTATATGTTCCTTTTAATAGCTATATGTCAACATTGCATAATCACAAAAGAGCGGGAAAATCTATTCAATTTAAAATTGATTTCATAACTACTTAAAATAATTTGGATTATTCATTTGTACACCTAATACATAAAGATATAAAATTATATATAAATTGTCATATATAATTACATATACTATTAGGAGTACAAATAAGTTTCCGTTTTCTATCATATATTAGGAATTTATTGTGAAAGAACGGTACATTACGTTTTATTCAAAGTATTGTCCATCACTAGCCACTACTTTTTCCCATCTTTCTGGCAGCATTCGGATACCACGTCGGAAGAACTCTTCATCTTTTGAGGCTATCCAGGAAACGACCTAATTTTTAGTATCTTCATATGATGTAAAGCGCTGCTTAGATAGGCCATATGCCATCGACCGGAACAAGTGATAATCGGAAGGGGCAATGTCTGGTGAATACGGCGGGTGGGGTAGGACCTCCCAATTAAGTGTTTCCAAATAGGTTTTGACCGGTTTTGCAACATGTGGCCGAACGTTGTCATGTAGGAGAATAATTTTGTCGTGTCTGGAGTAGTAATGGGCGCGTTTTTCCTTGAGTGCTCGGCTCAATCTCATTAATTGTGTTCGGTAGAGAGCTCCAGTAATGGTTTCGCTTGGTTTGAGCAACTCATAATACACGACACCAAGCTGATCCCACCAAATACACAGCATGAGTTTTTTCCATGGATATTCGGTTTGGCTGTCGATGTTAAAGCATGGCCAGGTGGTCCCCATGATTTTCTCTTCTTTGGGTTATCGTAGTGGATCCATTTTTCATCACCAGTGACTATACGATACAAAAAGCCCTTTCTTTTATGCCTGGCAAGCAGCATTTCACACGTGCAAAATCGGCGTTCAACGTCTCCCGGCTTCAGTTCATATGGAACCCAATTTCCTTGTTTTTGAATCATTCCCAACGATTTTAAACGATGTGAAATTGCTTGTTGAGCCATTTCTAATGTAAGTGCAAGTTCTTCTTGCGTTTGGCAGGAATCTTCCTCCAATAATGCTTCCAATTCCGTGTCTTCGTACACTTTCGGCCTTCCACTACGTTCTTTGTCTTCCACGTCAAACTCACCGTTTTTAAACTTTTGAAACCACTCACGACAACTTCTCTCACCTAAAGCAGTCTCACCATATGCTTCTACAAGCAATCGATGCGCCTTAGCTGCAGATTTCTTTAAATTAAAGAAGTAAATCAAAAGTTCCCGCAAATGACGCTTATTCGACACAAAACTTGACATTTTCGCACAAAAAAATTATATGATGTTGATACGGAGTCACTAATACTTAAGGTTATGTTATTACCAGATGTCCAAACTTACGATATTACGTTTTACATCTGACAATTTCAATATAACCTTATGATGGGGCCATCTTTTGTTAAACGGCGGAAACTTATTTGTACTCCTAATATATATATAAGATGATATAATTTGTACAGGGTCATCGAAAAGTATTGGAACCCCTTAATATCTTCAATTAGAATACATTTTGGAGAAAATGTCCAATAACAAAGTTGTATGGTTTCAAGCGGAGAGTAAGATGATGACTTCGAATTTGACCTTGACCATGTCCTTCCACGTCATTTTAAGGTCAATCTTATTTTTTTTAATAGAACTCCCAACATTTTATTATATATTCTTATAGCTTATTTCGAGTTCTTTCCAAAACACTATAATAAAACATATTTCCATTAAGTACTTTTTGAGTTATAAAGGTTTGAAATTAACAATTCTTTGACAGAAAATGTAAAATATCTTGTAAAATATTATTTAGTTTTCAGTAATCATAACCTTAATACTTTTGTGCGCGAAATAATGAGACCAATTAATTGGTTTAAAGAAAATATATTAAACGAAAAGTATCGTCTCCCCCTAATATTTTCAGTAAGAATGCATTTTGGAAAAATATCCAATAGCAAAGTTGTATGGCTTCAAGCGGTTATGCTAGTAGGCTATGGCGGGAAACTGCCCGAAAGTGATCGCGAGAAGCTCCTCGAATGCGTGATGTCCGAAGGCGTTAGTGGGAATCTGCCCGAAAGCGTTGGCGAGGCCGATCTTTATTGTCTCACTCTCGCAGGCACCAATAGTGATACAAGCTCTTGAGCAAACAATGCGGATCACTGATTTGAATCTTTGCAGTGCTGTCTTCTTCTTAGCGAGCAGCAGTCATCTCGTGGACGAAAACGAACAGCCCCAAAAATTGTTTCTGTAACAAAAGAAGCCATTGCGCTTCAATTGATTGTCCCAAACATCTTCATTTTGTTTCCTATAGTCCAGAATTTTTTCGTAAATATTATTAATTGATCTATTAGATTTTCAGTTGCTCAACGAGCTTTTTGCTAGTGCTGGTTGAAATAAACAAATCGATAGTTGGACCAACACTTAATAATTAGTATTTTTCTCTACTTAATTATTTAGATCAATTTCCTATCATTTACCTGATTAATTCTTCTTTGCTCTAATTAAGAATGGCGGAGCTTTCTGAAAGAGATCGAATAACATTGTTAATGATGCGAGGATGGGGAGATCAACAAAGAGGGTATAAAACAGTAAAGCGATTATTTAATGAAAATTTTCGGAATGAAAATAATAGGATCTCTAAAAGTATTGTAATCCGTACTATTCAACGTTTCGAGGACATTGGTAGCGTTAAAAGCCGCCCAAGATCTGGTAGACGTAAAACAGCAACAAATAATGATAAGGCATTAGATGTTTTACAGTATTTCGTTGAAAGTCCCCACATTTCCATCAATCGCGGTGCACAAGAACACGAAATCGGTCATGGATCTGTCAGTAAAATTCTGAAATTGAATAAATGACATCCATACAAACTCTATTTGGTGCAAGAGTTGTTCGAAGACAATTTTGATAGACGCATCGAACTTTGTGATCTTATGATGGAGATGATTGTCGACGATCATCTATTACTTAATAATATTGTTTTCTCTGATGAGGCAACATTTGAACTGACTGGAAATATAAATAGACACAATTGTAGGTACTAGAAGGACGTTAATCCTCACTGGAAAAGAGACAATCATACCCAATATCCACAAAAAGTTAACGTATGGGCTGGTATTCTTAATGGTAGACCAGTTGGCCCTTTCTTCATTGAAGGCAATTTGACAGCACAAGTATACACAGTCATGCTTCGCGAACAAATTGTTCCAGTTATTCGAGACATAGCTGGTGGAAATATGGATGAAATTTATTTCCAACAGGATGGAGCTCCACCTCATTATGGTGTCATTGTCCGTCAATATTTGAATAAGGTCTTTCAGGACAGGTGGATAGGGCGAAGGGGTCATATTGAGTGACCAGCTCGGTCTCCGGACTTGACCCCACTTGACTTTTTTTTGTGGGGTTACTTGAAAAGTAAAGTTTATGCCACCAAGCCTCAAGATTTAGATGATTTAAGAGGGAGAATAACTCGAGAGATAGAACTAATACCGCCGGAAACGTTCCGGAATGCGGTTTCAGCTGTTTATAACAGATTGGCACTGTTACGTCCTGTAGATTTAACTAACAAAATTGTCTTTTCCTCTTGCGGATTTATATTCTCCTAATATAACTATAATAGGAATATATACATATATAAGTATAAATTAAGAAACAGACCCATCTGGCGAACAGCCGTCGCGCCAAATGAAAGGCGATTCGGGAAAAATTTCATAACAGGAAACAGTGCCCTGTTGTAAAAATCTACACGTCTTCGTTTAAAGTTTATATTTGGGTAGTGTTAGCCAAGTGTGTCCGTCGTCCTAGCTATAAAAATTTGAAACTCCGCGCTAACAAACCTTCAGTAAAACAAAGCAACTCAGAGTATTCCTGCTCTAAAACTTAAAATTTACATCTTCCCAATCCACAACTATATGTGCCCTATCAGTTAACCAACAAAGTTTACTTCACTGATAGTCGTAAAATCTGATCTCAGCCTTTGATTTACGGCATCTTGACTTTTCCAGCTGGCCACTTGTATACATTTCTCTATCTCACAAAAATCCACCACCATCACACTTGTCGCGCCTAATCATAACCTATCCACCCAAAACTATGAGACATCCACGCTCCACCCCTTATCCCATCTATATTCACGTCTTCTAGAACTAACTGTCTCCTCCCACGATGTCTTTTAACTTCGCTAATGGCTAAGACTTTTTCCCACTACTGTCAACCAGGACCAATAATAAAAATTAGTAACAAAATCTTTAACTTCATTGGGTTCTCCTTAGGGCTTCACCCCTCCCTAAAAGAGCCATCTCTCTACCCACCCTGATAGCTTCTGCCTCCGATCATTGATATAAAAACCGCGGTAATCCGCCTCCGCGAACAGAAGAACACGGAAACGAAAAAGGTCAGACTCGCACTCTCACGCAGATATTCAGAACTCAGATATTCAGAATTCGGATATTCAGATCTTCAGCATTAGGACTCAGATTCAAATCTTCAGAATTCCAGTTCATTCAAATATTTAGTATTCAAATATTCAAGCATTCGGATTTTGGAAAAAGTGCGGGCTTCCTCTTTATATAAGTGAACAACTATTTGGTGCCTCAATCGGAATACGAATATTGGAAACGAGAACACCTACGCAGATCTGCGCCATTCTCACTTCTGCTTGTGTCAACTCATTCTGAATCAGTAGTAAGTTTCATTTTCTTTACTTTATCTTTCCTACTTCTATTTTATTTATTTCACCCTTGTTTTGAAATCCAGTTTTAGTGGGCCATTACCGTCATTCAGTGGTATCCATCCAACAAGTCCTTCGTTTCTTTGAGACGGTGTACGGGACTAGAGATCTATATGAATTCGAACATCATTTGCAATATCTCCGTTCCATTATAAATATTTCACTTGAAACAGACTTTCACCCAGACCCGACACTCCTACCCCCTTTTCTACTTCGACGTCTACCTATTAGTCCTCCCTCGTCTCCCCCACGCGCATCCACTCCTTCTACCCCTTCAATCTCATATTCTCCCGTCTCTTTTTCTGAACTGTCCACTCCTTTAAATTCGCCATACCACTCTCGTTCTCCTTCACCTGATTAATTTCCTATTCCTATTCTTTCTCTTTCCCATCCTTTTCTTCTTCCATTTCATACACTCACACACACACACATACACTCATTCGTCTAAATGTATTTATCTTAATAAATCTGTAAAAATCCAAACCGCGCCGTTATTATCAAATTTGCTAATTCAAACCGTACTGCAATATCATTTTGTCATCTTTATTTCAATAAATCTGTTAATAGTTATTATCACCAATTAATTTCAAAATCACCTCATCTTCCAACAGTCAACTCATGGTCCTATCCCCGATAAAGGGACTGGCGTCCTTGACCGAAAAACGGACCGCTCGTCGTACGTCGGTGTCCGAGTAAAAGGACCCGTCGGGTCTCTGACCTGTTCACTGACACGCGTGTACGAACGAGGTTCGCCTTTCCTGCGAACGAAAAGGTTGTGCTCCTCCTCTAGGACGTAACAGCACATTGCCAGGATGTTGAAGGGCAACAATTTGAACATTTGTTGTGAATTGTTTGGTACAATTGAATATTTTGCCCAAGCTGACCAATTGGAATGAAATTCGCCTTAACTGGTCGGAATCACACACCACTCTTGCCTTAACTGGTCGGAATCACACACCACTCTTGCCTTAACTGGTCGGAATCACACACCACTCTTGCCTTAACTGGCCGGAATCACACATCACTTAACAAATTGTTAACTTCAAACCTTTATAACTCAAAAAGTATTTAATGAAAAAAATGTTTTATTATAGTGTTTTGGAAAACTCTCGAGATAAGCTATAAGAATATGCAATAAAATGTTGGAGTTCCATTTAAAAAAATAAGGTCGACCTTGAAATGACCTTGAAGGACATGGTCAAGGTCAAAGTCAAGGTCATCATTTTACTCCCCGCTTGAAACCATACAACTTTGCTATTGGACATTTTCTCCAAAATGCATTTTAACTGAAGATATTAGGGAGGTCCGATACTTTTCGATGACCCTGTATATGAGATCAACTATATATAATTATGCCTAATTAAATATCATTTTATTTAATTATATTTAAACAATTTGTTCCCGAATGATAGGGGAACTTGGGGTATAATGAGACCACGGGGCATAATGGAGTATGATCGAAAACTTTTTACAGAGATGTTGTCATGCAATAAAACGTTTTGCCATTATTACTGTTAAATGTCTCTTATTACATACCATTATTAATTGTCATATTATTTTTAGTTGAAAGATGCTACAAATTGTTTAATGCGTTTGCTACGTTCTCTGTATCTCTACTACAAATTGCTAAGTATATTTACACAGGTTAAACTATGACAAAATTTTTTTTTCGTTTTCGTATGAACATTAACGTTATTAACCCATCTTTTCTCGTCATTTTAATCAAATTCCTATACAAACACCGATTACCTCTAACGTTTTGTATTACATAATCCAAACTTACACATGTCTGGGCATAATGAGATTATACCATTATGTTCTTAAAACATTAAGTTATATTATTTCTGATCGTATGCTTATTTTATTTTATATAATGAATTATATATATTTTATATAATGAATTATATATTTTTTATATAATAAATACGAAATATAAAAGCTGGACGCCAGCCACCTGAAAGCTGGACGCCAGCTAGCTGAAAGCTGGACGCTACCCAGCTGAAAGCTGAAAGTTGGATGCCAGCCAGTTGAAAGTTAGAAGATTGGTGTTTCAAATTTTACGGGATAATTTTTTTGTTAGCAATTTATTTCTGTCAAATTAATGACCGAATACGTTTTCATACGTATTGATTCAATAATTTTTATTAATATTATATAAAACATTTTTTAATTTAGTTACGCGCTTTACGATTGTCATTTAAATTTTACAGGCCTCTAATTGTATATATAATTGTCAATCTTAAATTTTATAATATATTATTAAATTATATTATGCGCTAAATAGGTGAAATCATATTTGATAACATTTAAGCGATAATATAAAATTCATTCATACACATACATAATAATGTCTTACAATAAACATGTTAGTATATCTAGTTTATATCTTTTTAATTTTGTATTATATTATCAAGATATTTAATGCATTTCATGCACAACGCGCTTGTCCTTTTTTATTCACTTTGGCTTTTCTGTAAAATTGCAGTATAAACATAAATTTCACAAATATGTGATTCAGGAAACAAACGAGAATAAAAAGACAATTGAGCTAGTACGCTGTTAGTCGTGTCAATTATTTACTTTTAATAATCATAGTTAAAATTTATAAATATCCATACGTATGTTCCAGTCGTAATTTTTCGACCTTTCTCAATAGTAAAATATAAAAATTATAATTCGTGACACTTGTGTGATGTTCATTCGGGAATCGCGGAGATAACATATTTTATAATTGTATCATGCATATAACACATCGATCAATAAGTCCCGGGACTAACCAACAAATGGCGCCTCTAATAACAAATCCATATCATTCTCAGTTAGTACCAACCTTTAGAAGTTATGTGTCAAATTTTCATGACATTCCGACATTGTGTCATTGAGTTACAATGGTTTTAGTGACGCTACACCGTGTCGCAAGTCGATGGTAACGATGGCCAAATTGCATGAGTTGAACTTCGAATTGCTTCCGCACCCACCGTATTCTCCAGATTTGACCCCCAGCGATTATTGGCTGTTCGCAGACCTCAAAAAAAGATGCTCCAGGGAAAGAGATTTGGCTCCAATGAAGAAGTGATTGCCGAAACTAACGCCTATTTTGAAACTAAAGATCGTTCTACTGGCATAGAAAAGTTAGGAAAGCGTTGGAACGAATGTATCGCTCTTGAAGGAGACTATATTGATGAATAAAGAAGAATTTTGGCAAACAAATGTTGTTTTAGTAGTTAGTCCCGGGACTTATTGATCGATGTGTTATGTAAGTTTGTGTTATTCGGAACTTGTCTATGTAGTCTTTATTTGTAATAATGAAAGATTTATAAAATATTCCGTCAGCGAATCCGGTCAACGAGAGTTAAGTGTTTTCATGACTAGATAAACGTTACTCACCAACAGTAAACGCCGAAGCCTCGCTATTTGCAAGTATTATGTGTGAAAAGTCAAAATCCTACAGCACCCAATAGCTTTGATAACAAACGTGATTTACCTGTAGGTTAAACAAAAATAAGAAGCAACGCAGATTCGCCAAGAAAAACAACTTCAACAAAGTAATCGTCCACTAACCGAGACACAATCACAATGAAATCGAATACGTGGTTCAATAATAAACAATAACCATTATTTACGTGCGACAAGAGATATAATAAACATTGACTATTGTTGGCGTGCATCCACGTTCAAAAATCAAGGACGAGTGACGAGTACCAGACGGCAGACAGACTTAAAATATATCTCGAAAACTCTGTTTGTAAACAGGATGGTACATTACCAGGTATGTAAATATGAAACCGGAATTTTTATATATTATAGAAAATACACGTTTATTGTATGAAAATGATAAAAAATATTTTATTCGAAGTATTGCCCATCGCTAGCTATACATTTTTCCCACCTGTCTGACAATTTGTGGACGCCACGCCAAAAAAACTGTTGCTCTTTTGAAGCAAACCAGTCATCGAGCCATTTTCGTACATTTTCGTAAGAAGTGAAGTGCTGCTCAGCAAATGCGTGTCCCATCGATGCAAATAAGTAGTAATCGGACGGAGCCAAGTCTGGTGAGTAATCCGCATGTGAAAGTATTTCCCAACTAAACGCCTTAATCGTTTCCTTGACCAGTTTTGCTGTGTGTGATAGTGCATTATCATGAAGCAAAATCACTTTGTGTTGCCTTTTTTGATATTATGGTCGTTTTTCACGCAAAGCTTGATTCAAATCGATTATTTTTGTCGGTAGCGCTCAGTATTAACGGTTTCGGTAGGTTTTAGCAGCTCATAATAGATCACACCCTTCTGATCCCACCAAATACAGAGCATTGTCTTCCGTCCATAGCGATTTAGTCTTGCAGTCGATGTCGATGGTACGCCTGGAGTTACCCATGATCGTTTACGCTTAGGATTCTCAAAATATATCCACTTTTCATCGCCAGTCACAATTCGATGGAGAAATGACTTTCTTTTGTACCTGGCGAGCAACATTTCGCAAGTGGTTTTTCGGTTTTCCTGCTGTCTTTCATTCAGTTCATGTGGAACCCATTTTCCCATCTTCTGGATCTTTCCCATGGCTTTCAAACGTATGGAGACGGCTTCTCGTGTTACATTTAATTGATCCGCAAGTTATTGTTGCGTTTGAGCGTCATCCTCATTCAACAATGCCTGCAATTCGCTGTCTTCAAACTTTTTCAGTGGTCTTCCACGTTCTTCGTTTCTCACGTCAAAATCGCCACGTTTGAATTTTTTAAACCACTCAAAGCACTGTGATTTACCAAGAGCATGCTCACCGTAAGCTTCGACAAGCATTCGATGCGATTCTGCAGCAGTTTTCTTCAAATGGTAACAGAAAATCAATGCTGTCTGCAAATCGTAGCTTCCAGGCACAAAATTCGACATGTTCAACGCTGTTACAAACTATGCTGTTGTATGAAACTTGTATTGTTGTGAGTTGAAAATCTTTGTCAGATGTCAACAAATGGAAATGGCGCCAATGACGCGGTTTGACGGTAACTACATTAACAGCTAGGGCCATCTATGGGCAAATTCCGGTTTCATATTTACAGACCTGGTAATTCCAAAATGTGCATGAATGATTAAAAGAAAGTTAAACGATAACCCAATATATCTTTAAAAAGCTAGAAATTCTGTTTTTTGAAATAAATACATTCAGTTTTATCATTCTAAGTTCTAATAATATATTAGGAGGTTGAATTAATTTTGGTCCTATTTTGTGAATTTTTTATTTTTATTAAAAAGATAGTTAAATTTATGTCAATCAAAATATTTTCCATCGTTAGCTGTGACTTTTTCCCAGCTTTCTGGCAACATAGCGATTCTGTGACGATAGAATAATCTGTCTTTTGAAGAAATCCAATCAGACAACCATTTTTGCGTATCTTCGTAGTTATTGAAAGGTATATCTGCCAAAGCATGTTGAATCGATCGGAATAGATGGTAATCAGATGGTGCTAAGTTTAGAGAATACGCTGAGTGCGGAAGGATTTCCCATTCGAGCTCTAACAATTTAACGTTTGTTCATTTGTTTAACGATTGAAGCAACATGTAGAGCATTATCGTGCATCACTTTGCATCTATTGTTGACTATCGCTGGCCCTTTTTGCATCAATTCAACATTCAATTTGTTCAATTGTTGCTAAAATCGCTCCCGCGTAATTGTTTCATTCAATTTTAGAAACTCATAGTATAGCACATTTTCCATATTCTACCAAATACAGAGCATTGCTTTGTGACCGTGAATGTTCCGTTTTGATGTTGATGTTGGTTATTCTGAATCAATCCATGATTTTTTTGCTTTGGATTATCAAAATAAATCCACTTTTCATCTCCAGTTATAATTTGCCACAAAAAAACTTTTTTTCTGGCAAACAAAGACATGGCAATGTTCAAGCGATTTAAATGGCACTTTTACTCAATTCAGAGGGGAATCCATTTGCCTTCCTTTTGAATTTTTCACATGGAGTATAAGCACTTAGAAATTGTTATTGTTGATTTATCGACATTATTTAGCTAATTGTTTTCCGTTTGAGCGTTTTTATTCAATAATGCTTGCAATTCAGAATCTTCGAGTTTTTGGCTGACCAGTACGTTCTTTGTCACTCAAATCGAAATTACCATTTTTGAATCATTGAAACCAAAATTTACAGTTGGAATACGATGGAGTTTGATCACCACAAGTTGTAACAAGCATTTCATGAGTTTTAGCTGCCAATTTTTTCAAATCAAACAAGAAAGTAAATGTCGAAAATGCAATTTTGTACGATCCATTTTAGACGCGTATAAACAATGAAATTATCAGTAACAGTAGCGCGCAAACTATCATATGTCATAGAGAAATGTCAAATCTTTTAATGTTGCCAGATTTCAACATTCGTACTAACCATTAAGGCATTCACACACGAATCTACTTAACACGTAATATGTAAACCGTAAGCCGTAGTACGTAAGCGCCATCATATACAACTGCCATAAACCATAAGCTTCGACCACAGTCCACAGTCATCATCATCATTGAAGAAAGATCGCAGTGTCAAGTGCTGCTTGCTGTATCTTCGTTTTTGTATTTATGTTCTATTGTGAGAAGTAAGTAAAACGTTGATAATAATATATTTACAATATATGTTTTGACATTTTATAATTTACAATGTAAACTATTTGTATTTGTATATTTTTATTATAAAATCATTTTTATATTCATTTTTTTAATGAGCTGCTTAGAATGAGAAAATCTGAGTAAAATAATATTTATTTATTATTACAAAAATATGTCTGAAAAGGAAAGGCATTTGATATAGTTTTGTAGGTTATGCAAAATTCTATGCAAGATAATCAAGGAAAAAATATTTTTGTAGAATACTTTTCCTGAATTATAAATGATGGAGGAAAATGTTGCTGGAACTTTTAGTTCTGGGTGCTTATTTAGTTCTGGATGCTTATCTTATATTGCTGTGTCGCCGACAGAAATAAAAAAAGTGGGCTAAGAGAAGGTGATGGGTTCGTCCCATCAACTGTCAACGTAACAAGCAAGGAGATTTTATGAACTTGCTGCAAAAAATGAAATTAGATCCAGTTATGTTTTTTCGTTATACCCGAATGACATTACCACTTTTTAACAATTTATTCGAAAAAAATGAGAGTATATTTGATGAAAAGAAATTGGAGAGCTTTACAACCGGAGCAGAGACTTGCTATTACTCTCAGGTACATGCAATATTTTATTTGTAAATAAATGGACACACATTAAACGGATAGTTTTTATGCTTATCTAATAATCAACCTTTTCAATATTACTACTGTACAGGTATCTTGCAACTAGAGATTTGCCACTGTCAATTGCATTAGCCTACCGCGTTGGTGAATCAACGATTTATAAGGTGGTAAAAGAAACTTGCGATGTATTAATGAAAGTACTGAAACCTTTATATCTGCGAAAGCCAATCAGAGAAGAGTGGATAAAAATTTGCAATGGTTTTTTGAGAAACTGAAACTTCCCGAATTGTGTGGGAGCCATAGATGGCAAACATGTGCAAATTAACGCACCGCCCAATTCAGGAAGCTTATATTACAATTACAAAAAAACTTTCAGCACAGTGCTGATGGTAGCCTGTGACCATGAATACAACTTTACACTTGTAGACGTTGCAGCTTATGGAAGCAACAACGACGCTGGTGTTTTTTCCCAATCCGAATTTGGACAAGCTCTGTTTGATGGAGAACTCGACTTGCCAGAAAATATAAGACTACCTGGAAACAATTCAGTGACATCATGTTCTTTTTGTAGATGATGAAGCATTCCAGTTGACAAAAAACCTAATGAGACCATATTCTGGTCGAAATTTATCCGAGGACAAAGCAGTTTTCAACTATCGACTCTCGCGGGCTAGAAGGATTATTGAGAATATTTTTGGAATTCTTGCAGCACGCTGGAGAATCTTCACTTTTTTTTGTTAACGGTGGGGAAAATCCATCATGGATACCACCGGCCCTAGAAGAGGCCAGGTAGTTATGCCGGACTCCTACCGGCTAAAAACCCCATCGAAGTGTCTTCAGGAAAGTCTTTCAGAGTAGGGGTGGAGGAATAGTCGCCCTATTACTTCTCCCGCCACCTCTGACTCCATGGTCCGAAGACCCATCTCCTGAGTCCACGCCTACTCGGCGTGGTAAACCGGGCCTTGCCCGGTTTCCACCACTGTCAGTTGATGACCTCCTAAGGCCAGTTGATCTAAAACGGGATCAACTGGCCTTAGGAGGTAGGGCGGCACTTAGACCCTTTCTTCCCATCCCACCTTCCTTCATATCGAAGGTAGGATTATGGGGGAATAGGACCCGGGCTCCACCAGGCTTGCCCATTCCCCCTTTCCCCCCTGCTGTTACCACAGGGGGTATGTTCGTTTGCAGGCCGTCCGCAAACAAGCCGTCCACTGGAGAGGGGCTAACCTCCTCCCTCCACGGCCGCAGACAGCCGCAACGAATACCGTCAGACTCCAGGTTAGCCTTCCACCCGTCGCTCAACCCCGGAGCAGGGCCACCTGCCCACGTGTACTCGCACATAACGGCCGTGCGGGCTCGCTCCCTGCTTGCCCGCCACCAGCCGACCATCGCAAGCCCCGTGCACCAGGGTGGAGAATCTTCACTCACCCAATCTCTTTGCATCCTGATAGTGCGGACAAAATTATTATGGCTTGTTTGTGTCTCCATAACTTCTTTATGACAGAAAACAACCGAATGTAAGCAAGTCATAGAACATACTGCCCGAGTAATTACGTAGATACGGAATTGGACAATGGTAATGTTATTCCTGGAGAATGGCGAAAGGAGAATGCTGTAGGAATTCAAAATCTTAGACCATCAAGCGCACATCGAGCAAGAACCGAAGTATACAGTCAAAGGGATATGTTAAAAAATTATTTTTTGACTTCTGAAGGTGAAGTGACGTGGCAATATGCATACGTTCGCAGAGGTTTTAATGGAATAGATCTTCCTGAAAATTAATTCGAGATATTAACATAACTTTTCTTGTAAAATTATATATTTTATAATAGATAAGGAATTATTTATAAATAATTAATTAGAGGTAATTTGTGTAACATACTGCATTTAATGTTTTAAAATATATTTCTTTCTTATAATCAAGCATTGTAAGACTCATATAAAATTTGTAAGATTATTTGTTTCCTACTTCTTTTTTCAGCTTCTGGTAAGGTTTCTAACTCTGTAACTATTAATGAAACAAATGAATTATCAGCAGTGCTTATAGATCTTGAATTACGTGGATCCATGAAACGTTGCTGCATAATCTGAATCAAATTGAAAACAGATTCTTCCATCTTGTTCAAGTCTTTGGTTTTTTTAATGTTTAACGTACAATCTCGTGATGCAAGTGTTGGAGATAGTGTTGATCGCGATCCACTTTGTAGAGGTGCTAGAGATGGTGTTGATCGTAATCCACTTTGTAGAGGTGCTAGAGATGGTGTTGATCGTAATTCACTTTGTAGAGGTGCTGGAAATGGTGTTGATCGTAATCCATTTTGTAGATGTGCTGGAGAGGGTGCTGATCCTATCAAATGATTGGAATCTTCCCATTCCAAAACAGACTTTTGCATAGTTTGCAGGCGAAGACGATTGAGAAGCTGGCGAACGTGAAGGAGTTTTTTCATACGTAATTACATTTGGAGCCGTCAAAGAAACGTTATCCTTATCAAAAAAAGTAGTTGACATTGGTGATAGCTCGCTATTTTCCTTTAAAATAGATATGAACGACTCTGATTCAATGATTGATTTACTCTCGGTATCAAATGCCAAAAGAAAAACCATCTAATGTTAAATAGAATGAAACTAGATAGATGAATATGATATTGGGTGTACAAATTAGTTCGGTCCGTTTTCAAAAGATGGCTCCGGCTGTTATGAATGGTTCATAGTGACTGCCGATTTTGGCGGTTTCAGAGAGGTTAGACATCTGCCAATAATATTCAGTTTATATCGCTTTGAGTTTCATACAAAAACCTTGCTTTTTACAGTGTTGAAAATGTCGAATTTTGTGTTAACCAAGCAGCATTTGCGGAAGGTTTTAATTTTCTGCTTTAATTGGAAGAAAAGTGCAGCTGAAGCCCATTGAATGCTTGTTGAAGTTTATGGTGACGCTGCTCCAACTGATAAATCATGTAGGGAATGGTTTCGACGTTTCAAGGATGGAGATTTCAGCGTCGAAGACAAGCCTCGCTCTGGACAGCCAAAAAAATTCGAGGACAAAGAATTAGAAGCAGTACTCGAAGAAGATCAGAGTCAAACGCAAGAGGAGCTTGCAGAATCATTGGGAGTGACTCAACAAGCCGTTTCCGTACGATTGAGAGACATGGGATTTATTAAAAAACAAGGAAATTGGGTGCCTTATGAACTGAAACCGAGAGACGTTGAAAGACGATTTTTCACTTGCGAGCAGCTGATTCAAAGGCAACAAAGAAAAGGTTTTTTGCATCAGATTGTAACTGGAGATGAGAAGTGGATATTCTATGACAACCCTAAGAAGAAAAGATACTACGCCAAGCCCGGTCAATTGTTGCCATCGACCTCAACATCAACACCAAAGCCGAACATACATGGTTCGAAGATCATGCTCTGTATCTGGTGGGACCAAAAGGGGTGTTGTTTACTATGAGCTGCTGAAACCTGGAGATCCCATTACGGGCGATTGTATCGGCTACAATTGATTCATTTGAGCTGTGCATTGCAAGAAAAACGGCCGGAATACGAGCAAAGACATGATAAAGTTATTCTTCTTCATGACAACGCTCGGCCTCATGTCGCAAAAGTCGTAAAAAAATATTTGGAAACGCTCAAATGGGATGTTTTACCGCACCCGCCGTATTCTCCGGACATTGCTCCTTCTGATTACTGGTTGTTCCGAAGGATGCAGCACGATTTGGCAGGTCACCGGTTCACTTCTTTCGCAAAAATCGAAAATTGGCTCCAAACTTGGATCGCCTCAAAAGATGAGTCATTTTTTCGAGATGGAATTCAAAAATTGCCTGAGAAATGGGAGAAAGTAGTAGCCAGCGATGGAAAATACTTTAATTGATCTGCTCATTCATTTTGTTTTGAAATAAATACATTTTTTAACAGAAGAAAATGGACAGAACTAATTTGTACTCCCAATAGATTGTAGCATGGGGGGACAAACATACCGCCTCCTTTTAACATGTTTTTCTAAAAACAGCATATTTTCATACAAGACGAATGTATTTCGACGGCTAGCTTCACTACCATGTCCTTGTTTCTATTTCCTTTTGTCGTTTTTCTCTGGCAAATTTGTCACGTAGTTTAATCCATTGTGCTTGACACTCTGAAACTATATGTTTTCAAACCATCAAATTATGTGTCGTTGATTGTTCCAATTAATCGTATTAATCTTATTAATCTTACCTGATATTTTCATGACTGACGCGATTTCCTTCCACGAATCCTCTTTCATTAAATAATCCTTGAAATTTTTTTCTTGATGGTTATACAGGTGATGATAACCTCTTACACAGTCAATGAGCAATTCGTCGGTTGATTTAATCATATCATCATTGTCGATCATTTTACTTGAATTTCCTTCAAATGAAATGGCAAACATATTGTTTAATAAGCAGTATCTATGATCACTCATTTAAAACACAATATATAATCTCAAAATCTGTATACGTAAATGACGTAAACGTAAGAATTTCATCCTTACGAAATTTTTCACCTCCATTAAGTTAGCCCCCCCCCCACTGCGAAAATAAAATATCTATTAGGTACAAAATTAAGTGCTAATTAGGTGCTAATTAAGTGCTACAATCCCGAATTTGGTGTTCGCGCGGTTTGGCAGAAAAAAAATAAAATACTGAGGGGGTTAGCTTAACGTTAACTTAGCCCACCCCCCAAATAAGAAAAACGTACAATTGACACGTAAAATCGAAAACAGATTATGTTAAAATTAGGTGCTAATTAAGTGCGCCAAGAAACAATTATGAGATATTAAAAATATAACGCCGGTCAAAAGTTATAACAAAATAAATATATCATCTCAACAATGACTGTCCAAGAGAGAACTTTTATTATAAAATTAGGTGCTCTTGTGGCTATAAATTTAGATATCTCGACAAAACATCACAAGACGAGTGTTTTGAGACTAATATTGTGAGAACATCTAATTTTTTAAGACAGGTTCTCTCTTGTGACCGGTATGGCCTGCTGACGTTTAAGTGCGAATTTTTGCAAAACGGGATGAGCACCTAATTCGGCGTTTGGATACATAAACAATGCATAAAAAACGAGTGTTTTGAGAACAGTATTGTGAGAACACCTAATTTTTTAAGACAGGTTCTCTCTTATAACCTATATCGCCAGCCGACGTTTAAGTGCGAATTTTTGCAAAACGAGCACTTAATTCGGCGCTTGGATCTCGACAGTGCGTGAAGAGACGAGTAATTTGATACCATAGCCACGAGAGCACCTAATTTTATAATATAAGTTCTCTCTTGGACAATCATCGTTGAGATGATATATTTATTTTGTTATAACTTTTGAGCGGCGTTATATTTTTAATATCCGTAAATTGTCTCTTGGAACACTTAATTAGCACCTAATTTTAACATAATCTATTTTCGATTTTACATGTTAGTTGTACGTTTTTCTTATTTGGGGGAGGGGCTAAGTTAACGTTAAACTAGCCCCTCCCCCATTATTTTTCTTCTGCCAAACCGCGCGAGCACCAAATTCGGGATTATAGCACCTAATTAGCACCTAATTAGCACCTAATTAGCACATAATTAGCACTTAACTTTGCACCTAATAGATACTTTATTTTCGCTATGGAGGAGGGGGCTAACTTAATGGAGGTAAATTTTTCAGCGTTACGGCTTCTGTCTTGCGTAGAAAAATGTAGAGGGGAATAGTCGACTCTGATTGGAGGATTTTCTTACGGTTTACGTATTACGTGTTAAGTAGATTCGTGTGTGAAGGTCTTTGAAGTTATTAAAGCCTATAATCTATTGTTAGGAACCAGAACTAATTCAACCTCCCTTTTCTTTTATCACGGTGGGGAAATCCTCATGGATACCCCCACCCCTGGGGGGGGAGGTATGCCGGACTCTTACCGACTAAAACGCCACCAGGGTGTCTACTAATCGGGCCGGAATGTGGGGAGTCGAGGAACTTCGCCGGCACTCCCTCCCCGACGCTCGACCCCGGGGCTCTGACGGAGCCGCTCGCCCAAGTGCCACGCCCCCTCCTACAAAAGGAGTCGAGGGCGCAACGCCCCGACCGGTCACCCGGCCGGATTGGCCTTCTGGTTCTGGTTTGAGAGAGGGGACACTCATCCTCTCTCCTAACCCCCCTTTTTAGTTGAGAGGGGCAGGGGAGTAAGGCCCGTCCCCAAACCATAGATATAGGAATATAGAGATGGAGCGTGAAATCAGTACTTAGACAAGGGGGGTGAAGCCACTGAGGGAGGAGCGACGAGGTAAAATGTGAACATTTTTCATTGGATGAAATGATACACAGGCGCAGTGGCGCTGAATACAACACATTCTAATGTATATTCTTACAAGGCCCGATTAACATACATTACATTATTTATATATCTTTAAATAATACAATTTTATTAAATATATGACGCTTATTTTTAGATTTATCTACTGAATTTAATGCTATATAATGCAATCTAATTTTAATATAGTTTTGAATAATAGCCCGAATTAAATGCACAATGTGATTTTCTAACGGTGACTGATCGTATGTATGTTTTTGTAATGACTGAAATAAATTAATATTAAGGAATGATTTCAACACATTATTAGTAAGATATGTTTCGTAAAATGCCTGGGATATAAATCCATTTGTACTTACAAGAACTGCGCGTCGGATCACTTTTTCGCATTTGTTGCAGATAGTAATTACATCTTTTGATGGTTGTATTAACGCTTGTCTATTTTTTACATATATAAGATTATTATTATTGACATTATTGTCTATCAAAACATCAAGGCATTCTTCGCAATGCAACTTTCGTTTTAATTGTTTTACGACATAGCCTGCGATGTAGTCAATAATATTTTGAGAGCATTCCGAAATTTCTCTAATATCTGTTAGATAATTATGATCAGTAATAAAATCAGATTGATTCTCATTTTCACTGGTACAAATGTCTACTGTCGTATCATTAATGATGTGTGATAAACGTGTGGTCATATTGATAAGGTCTTCAGATTTTGATACCTTATTAGCCGATGAGACATGTAAAATAGAAATATGTTCTAATAGAACGCAATTGCCGTTTTTTTCATCACGAATTTCAGCATGCACTAATATTTTTTTAAAAGCTGCTTGAAATTGACGTGCAGTGGGATTATTAGCGGTGGCCGGACGCGATGTCCTCCCCGCGGGAGTTCGGGCAGCTGACAACGACGGCTGTCCGCCCCTGCCTTGCAGAATTTGCAGGCAGGAGGGGGCGCGGACTTACATTTCATCTGGTGCAGGTGATGACCGGACACGGATGTTTTGGTCATTACCTGCACCAGATAAAGAAGGAGCCCACCACCGGGTGCCACCACTGCCCGGAGCTGGACGACACCGTGCACCCTGGCCGAGTGTGTAGCTTGGAGCAGGGAGCGCGGTGTCCTGGCCCGGGCAGTGGGGTGCGGGGAGAATGAATTGTCGCTACCGCGCATGGCAAGAGCCATGCGAGGAGATATGGGGAAAGGCGGCCTCCTTCTGTCGCAGTGTTTTGTCGCGGAAGGAGGCCGCCGAGTGGGAACGTCGCTCCGGAGACCGCTGCAGGCAGCGGCGGGGGACGGCGCTCCCCGGGTTTGGGCAGCGGGCCCGAGGGGACGCCGGCCGAGGAGGAAGACAGGCCACCGACTAGACGGAGGTCACCTCCTCGGCCGCCTCGGGCTCGTCTTCGGACGCGCGGGGGGAGGGGGCGACGGGTGCGTGATATCCGCCCGTCGCTCCCCCCCTAGGCGTCGGATAGGGTAGGAGAAGGGGGAGTGGAAGCCCGGTTTGGGCCTGGGCTCCACTCCCCCGCCGCCCTCTCTTTTGGAGGGGAGCAATGGGGGGGGCGCGGAGGAGGGTAGATGTTCCCCCTTCCAAGTAATCAACGGAAGGCCAACCCGGTCGGGGAACCGACCGGGGGACCGCGCCCTGGACTCCCTGAGTGGGACAAGGCGCGCTACTCGATGGCATGGGGCTCCCGAAGAGTCCTGGGGCCGGGGTATTGGGGAGGGAATGCGGGAGCAGTTCCCCTAACTCCCCTCACAACGGTTCGAATGGTAGACATCCCGCAGGGGTTTTAGTCAGTTGGAGTCTGACATAACCCCCGACCCCCCCAAAGGGTCGGGGGTATCCATGATGGATTTCCTCTGCGTTAAAAAAACGGGGGATTATTATTATGTCCGCCGTGATGTCTTATACATTCAAAAAATAGCTCTAAATGACCTTGACTGATTTTATGAAATGGAATATATTTCAATAGTTGTTTTTTTGTACATACTTCGTCATATAATAACGCACTATTGATACAAATAAGGAAACCAATGAAACCCGTTTTTTTCCGGGATTTAATTAAAAACTGGCCATTTGTTGTTCTCGAGGATAAAATGTAGTGTTTAATTTCTTGTAATTTGTTCACTATTAAGTAGAATAGTAAGGCGGGTTCTAACCCAGGAGTGCTGAGGGGGACGCGGGGAACTCAAGGCGCGGGGTATGACATCGCGCGGGGAAGGGGAACTCATGGTGGGACGTCACGCAAGATGGCGACCGTGACGTCACGCATACGTCACGAGAAAAAAAATGTATTGGGATGTAGGTAGACTCGACCCAGGCCCTCGCGGTTACTATCCAATGCTTCAAAGCTCCTAGACCACCGTCGCCTGTTGAGATTAGATGTCTAGTAAAGGTTCTTAGAGTGGGCATGATGACGTCACGAGAGAGAAAATTGTCGGGATGCTGCTAAGACTCGAACCTGGGCCCTCGCAGTTACTATCCAACGCTCCAAAGCTCCTAGACCACCGTCGCCTGTTGCTAATAGATGTCTAGTGAAGGTTCTTAGAGTGGGCATGATGACGTCACGAGAGAAAAAATAAGTCGAAACTAGGTCAGACTCAAACCCCCTTGGCCCTTCGTTTACTGCGCCATATCGAACGTTTATCGAACGTCTATTGAACGTCTATCGAACATCTATTGAACGTCAATCGAACATCTCTCGAATGTCTAATAAGCATTATACCGCAAATAAAGAAGTATTTTTATCAACACAATTACCATATAAAATCCTAAGAAAAGGGATAAGGGAAAGTTGGAAGAAACATCTGTACATTTGAAATAATGATTTATTATATAGCGTCGTACAATTTTCTTCGAGACCATCAATTGAAAATATTTAGTACATTCTGTAATGCACAATTTTTCATATGATTATTACATCGAAAAGTATTATTCAATTTTTGCAAGGAAGGCATATCGTCGTAATCGGTGTCCATGGTCTTAATGATCATGCTGCTTCTCGCATTGTCATCCAGAAGTTGTAACAGCCATTCCCGCTTCTCATATCCCTTCACATACACAAATTGAGATGCATCGTCTTCAAGCTCGTCATACATATCACCTGCCACAGCTGCAGTAACCAGATGTTTAGCTCTGCAGTATTTGACGGTTCCATCTTCCCATCGTAATATTGTAATTAGCAGTGACCCATGATAATTAGCAGTTAACCAGCCCTCGATTTGTCCGATCTTGTGAGCAGATGCCATGGCATCGGACTCGTGAAGAGGTAGTGCGAAAGAATAGTTCCGTTTTTCAGTATCGCCGCTTCTTTTACAATAAATCTCTTTCCAACCATGAATCCTTGCAAGTCGACAAATGTCGGAACATCCATGGTGAAATATTCTTCGACACGTCCAGGAGAGAAATGCCGTTTATAGCACTTTGTTTCGTGTATTATCCTTTTCTCATATATACTTTCTAATGTTAGTTGAGTTTGCGCACTATGTCGGTTAGTGGGCTGTATTCAACTACACGATCATGCAGGATCAGACGGTACGCGGTAGTATGCCGGTATATTCTCCTTACACTCAAATTCTATCCGCACATCCACAGTGGTACTCTTGACAGAATCATATTGACGCGAGCAATCGATCACCACGAAAGGACCTAGCCGCAGAAAGTCGGTAGTTGTTAACCATACCTCAGCACTGTCGCATCCATAATACGATTTACAAAAACGTCTGTACATATCGTAAAGTATTGCGTATTTATTTTTTGCAAAGTCCAAATTCATGTCATCGTACGGACAACACTCTGAATTCAGATAGAGCTTCACGTTGATCAATTTGCAGTCATCGAAACGAGTCATATTTTCCGACATTACATTCTTCCGGCCAGTCTGCAGCGCAAAGATAACGTATCGAGGCTTCTCCAGATTAGTAGCAGTTTTGATGGTCCACAGATGTTTGGTCGTGCTTTGCAGTAGAGGAAATTCATACAGATCCCACGAGCGGAAACTCATACTCAGGTATCGCCCATTTTCCAAAGTTCTCCGCAGTGAAAGTTTATTGATATCGTTCAAGATTACGTGAGGCATTCGCCATTGTATCTTGAATAGCTCAATCTTAGGATCCAGCGTTGAAGATCCTAGTAGACTGTTGTTGTCGCTGCGCGATCGTAATAGAATCAATTCGTGACGCGCGTTAATCACTATACGCTTGTAGTCTTCACAGAATCCTAGCAACACGCTGAGTGGTACGCAAAAGTTGAAGTATCCGTCCGGCGAAATAGTGTCAGTCGCATCCCACGCGGCATTTTTCATGACAGCATTTTCATCCGAAGACATCGATACATAGTTTTTGAGCGTTAAAGTTATTCCCACGTTTCTGTTACGATCAATCTCCACACCATCCAGTTCATAACGAATCTCATCAAACATGAATGCAATGCAATTATATCCCAACGTTACAGTCGCACCATCGACTGCAACTTGTTTCGTCATCTTCCTCTCGACATAGAGATAACTCTCGCATGGCAATATGTATAAATCTTGCTGCTATATGAGTATTCGTATCTCGTCGCTATATCCAACCATTGTGTTAGCGTATGGATTGTACGTATATGTCTCAATCTTGACGATGCGGTCGTCAAAGAGCGGTTCACTTTCAATGTTCAAAATGTCAATCATCTTTCTCAATCGTTTCGTACGATGAATCCCAGAGATTTAAAAAATTCAACGTTAAACGCGCTGAGTTTCTTTCGAATGAGGGATTTTGTACTGTTAATCGCGCGTCTCGTAAAAAATATATTTCCCGCTTGTTTCTCCTGTTCCACTTGATTCACCACAAGCATTTCATTGATTACGTTCATTATCGTCGTCATCGTACATGCAATCTAATAGTAATCTCTTCTCCACGAAAATCCAGCGATTGTCCTTCTTGATCAACGACACGCACCGTTAAATCTGTAATGCTCCGTGTGATGATTGGAAGATAAATAACATGTGCCGGCGTTTCCGATATCTTATATCCTGGTGGCACTTTAGGCGAGAATTCATGTATCGTATGTACACGCATACTGTTACTGTATGCACCACTGACAACGCTGCATTCTATACGAATGATATTCACGTTGATAATCTTAATCGGTTCGTCCGATTCGTACCATTGTTGTGGCTCTAATACACGACTCGATGAGAATCCTAAAAGCGAGCCAATGTTGTTTGGTTTGCTAAAATTTATTCTATAAGCACATTTTATTTCACTCCTCATCGTATTATTATTCGCACGAATTATTATAGGATATTCATTATCGTCATCTCTATATGGGTTATTTTTAGAACGCACTGTTTTTTGAGAATGTGAAATTGCACGTTTTAGATATTCGTATATGACGCGCAATTCGTAGGATCCTTCAGGAATCGTAATTTCTTCGTCGTTAGCACCATAGTAAAATTTATATTCGATTATTTATATTCGATGAATTTACATTTGGTATCGTATTATATGTTTCAAAATCCGTTAAACCAAGCTTATAATCACCGTCGCTCAAATTTACAGCGGGAAAATAGCTCTCCGTAAGGACGCTACTGTTGCCAGTCAACGTAAGCGTTAGCGACATGTTCGCAAAATGCCAAGCGAATACTGACTGCTGTTAGTGGAATGTCGTCATTTAAATCCATATCGATCCTCTACCGTTTGGAGAAACTATAAGCACAAACATTCGAGAGACGTTCGATAGACATTTGATGGATGTTCGATAGACGTTCGATAGACGTTCGATAGACGTTCGAGAGACGTTCGATAGACGTTCGAAAGACGTTCGATAGACGTTTGTGAGACGTTCGATAGACGTTCGATAGACGTTCAATAGACGTTCGATAGACGTTCGATATGGCGCAGTAAACGAAGGGCCTGGGGTTTGAGTCTGACCTAGTTTCGACTTATTTTCCCTCTCGTGACGTCACCATGCCCACTCTAAGAACCTTCAACTAGATATCTACTAGCAACAAACAACGGTGGTCTAGGAGCATTGGATAGTAACCGCGAGGGCCCGGGTTCGAGTCTAGCAGCATCCCGACAGATTTTCTCTCGTGACGTCATCATGCCCACTCTAAGAACCTTTACTAGACATCTAATAGCAACAGGCGACGGTGGTCTAGAAGTTTTGGAGCATTGGGTAGTAACCGCGAGGGCCCGGGTTCGAGTCTACCAACATCCCAATACATTTTTTTTCTCGTGACGTATGCGTGACGTCACGGTCGCCATCTTGCGTGACGTCCGACCATGAGTTCCCCTTCCCCACGCGACGTCTTACCCCTCGCCTTGAGTTCCCCGCATCCCCCTCAGCACTCCTGGGTTAGAACCCGCCTTACTATTCTACTGTATTAATTCTTTGTTTTGGTCATTTAAAGATTGTTTTAATCCGTTTTGTTTCATATGTTTTGAATTTAAGATATCAAACAAATCATTAAATATGCGTGAAAATTGTATTGTTCCTTAGCAGGATTTAAATTCTTCTAATTTCAAATTGTTTTTACAATCATCTGCAACGGAAGTACTACAAATTTGTGCTACTAATTGAACTTTCATTTTTTGGTTGTGATAATCAATATGACAGTTCCGTGACTTATTGCCTAAGTGCATACCTTCATATTGTTGAAAAGAATGTAATGTTATCAAATCGGACCATTTTATATATTGTCCATTGTCTCCGAAAACGGTACGTACCAATTTTAACATGTGGCAAGGATCAAGAAAAGCAGTAATTGTCTCTTTCGTGATATAGAAATGATGTCTGTAATGATGTTAAATCATCAAAATTGCATCCAAGATTCTTCAATAAACTAATATTAGTACTCATTCCATCACAGATAACTTTCAAGCCAGTGTTACTAACAGCAGAAATACATTGCAATGTTAAATTACTTTTTTGTTCACTGGTTATCTTGTTTGTTAAAAAATATGCAATGTGTATTTTCCATGCTGCGTTTATGCACACTATCATAAAAACCAAAGCTCCGTTTGCGAGGGTATTGTCTTCGCAAATAATGTTATCACCCATGTCCGTATATCCACTAAATTTTGTACCGTCAAATTCTACATGCTGTTTGATCGCCATCTCATCAAACATTAAAGAACCCAATAAAGGATAATTAGTGCTATTTATACGTTGCTTTATATAACTCAAGGCTTCCAAAATAATACCAGGTTTTCCATTAATGCTTCCATACCATTTAACGATAGTTTTTACATGCGGCAGGCAGAAATTAAATTTTGAGCGTACATATTCATATGCATGTGGAGAATAATAGTGCAATGTCAAAGCAAAAGAACGAAATTGCTCATCATATTGTCTAGGCACACATTTTGCCCGTATCAATCGTTTGAATATCTTATCATTTGACTCATCCACTGTTTGTAGAACATCGACTTGTTCATCATTTAGAAAATTCCTTTTCTTTAATTGATTCAGTATATCTTTCAATGTTAATATTTGCTTTGTTTTCCGACGTACATTTTATTGTAAATGACGTATTTTTGTTCTGTAATTTTTTTTCAACAATTCAATCAATCCTTCCTCTCAGTCTGCATTTCTCAGGAGAATTAAAACTCATGTCATGTGACGTCATAGTTTCTTTCTCCTCAGTAGAAATTGGGAGTCTTGCTAAAAATAAAAATTAATATACAACAAATAACAACAAACAAGTATTAATGTCTTGTTTATTTTTAGAAAAGATTTGGAATTCGCAATTGTATTTTTTATATATTGTTAAATAATTTATTTTTAATTACAATAATTATAGTTATTTCCAAATAAAATCATGTTTTTCTTTTACCTGTAGAACAACCCACAATCGACAATGAATTATTGACATCTGTTGTTGTTGCGAGTTTAATGAGTTTTCTTCTTTTCTTTTACATATATTATCTAATATGTTTTCTTTCACATTCATAATCGTATTATTTATAGGTAATGAATTTTTTTCATATTCTTCCTGAAATATTTAAATCAAATATTAACTATATTGAGAGAGAAAGAAATTATTCAATAAAAATTGTTTTATTTTTATTTATACTTGTACGCCTATTGGTAATGCATTACTAGAAAAAAGTCTAGCAATGGAAGATGTTCTATCATAGTCTTCTTTCTTAAAGTGATCTGAACATATACGTGCTCCCACAGGAATGCATAATGTATTTAGCTTTAAAATATTAATCCACAAGCATCGTATTGATGGGTGTTTTGGGATACTATATAGATTCGATCATTTACAATTATAATTACAATGTTAAATATTTAAATGTACATTACTCTTGTATTGTTATATATAAATTTATTACCTATGGAATGATACTTTTCTTCATTTTTCTCCAGTATCAATTCTTTTTTTCCAATTTCTTATTTCTGATGTATTTTTACAAGTGGGAACTAAACAGCGCACCATTGTATTTATAATCTGCAACGTTTAATTTATAAACACATACATACACACATTCAGGGTTAAAAAAATTGCTTTTTAAAAATAATTAATTGCACCCAGATACCACAAATTATCCCTAATATTGTCTTGGACACATTTAAGATATCTTAGGATACTCCTAGGATATTTTAGGATATTCTTTACTCTTTATTTATATTCGTCATTGGATATATTATGGTAGACGATTTTTTAATATCATGTATTATCTAGGCTATTATTAGGAGTACAAATAAGTTTCCGCCGTTTTCTATCAAAAATTAGGAATTTATTGTGAAAGAACGGTACATTACGTTTTATTCAAAGTATTGTCCATCACTAGCCACTACTTTTTCCCATCTTACTGGCAGCATTCGAATACCACGTCGGAAGAACTCTTCATCTTTTGAGGCTATCCACGAAACGACCCAATTTTTAGTATATGATGTAAAGCGCTGCTTAGACAGGCTGTGTGCCATCAACCGGAACAAGTGATAATCGGAAGGGGCAATGTCTGGTGAATACGGCGGGTGGGGTAGGACCTCCCAATTAAGTGTTTCCAAATAGGTTTTGACCGGTTTTGCAACATGTGGCCGAACGTTGTCATGTAGGAGAATAATTTTGTCGTGTCTGGAGTAGTAATGGGCGCGTTTTTCCTTGAGTGTTCGGCTCAATCTCATTAATTGTGTTCGGTAGAGAGCTCCAGTAATGGTTTCGCTTGGTTTGAGCAACTCATAATACACGACACCAAGCTGATCCCACCAAATACACAGCATGAGTTTTTTTCCATGAATATTCGGTTTGGCTGTCGATGTTGAAGCATGGCCAGGTGGTCCCCATGATTTTCTCTTCTTTGGGTTATCGTAGTGGATCCATTTTTCATCACCAGTGACTAGACGATACAAAAAGCCCTTTCTTTTATGCCTGACAAGTAGCATTTCACACGTGCAAAATCGGCGTTCAATGTCTCTCGGCTTCAGTTCATATGGAACCCAATTTCCTTGTTTTTGAATCATTCCCAACGATTTTAAACGATGTGAAATTGCTTGTTGAGTCACTTCTAATGTAAGTGCAAGTTCTTCTTGCGTTTGGCACGAATCTTCCTCCAATAATGCTTCCAATTCCGTGTCTTCGTACACTTTCGGCCTTCCACTACGTTCTTTGTCTTCCACGTCAAACTCACCGTTTTTAAACTTTTGAAACCACTCACGACAATTTCTCTCACCTAAAGCAGTCTCACCATATGCTTCTACAAGCAATCGATGCGCCTCAGCTGCAGATTTCTTTAAATTAAAGAAGTAAATCAAAAGTTCCCGCAAATGACGCTTATTCGACACAAAACTTGACATTTTCGCACAAAAAAATTATATGATGTTGATACGGAGTCACTAATACTTAAGGTTATGTTATTACCAGATGTCCAAACTTACGATATTACGTTTTACATCTGACAATTTCAATATAACCTTCTGGTGGGGCCATCTTTTATTAAACGGCGGAAACTTATTTGTACTCCTAATACCTATTAGGAAAGCTTACAATTATTTCTTGTAATAACAAATCTAATTTTATTTCTTATCTACACTGCTGTATTTCACTTCCTATAACCTCTTCACAATGTTTCTCTGTTTACCGGTGATAACGTTCAAATCTCAAATGGGGACCCACATTTTTCATTGCAGAATCAGATTGTACGTGAAATTTTTATTGAAACAATTTTTTTCATTCGTGATAGATAGCGTTGAATTTTTCCGAGAAACTACTTTTAGCGTTACACAGGAACAACGACGAGGACGTAGTAGTTTTATGTTCCCTTCGGGTGCTTTTTTAATGTGAGTCCCCTTGCCTCTCACAGATCGGGGTGCTTTTTTAATGTGAGTCCCCCTGCCTCTCACTGTTCAATTAATTAGAGTAAGTGTTCGAAATTTTTACCTTCAACTTCAATACACTTATTGATCCTTTTTTCAAATGACTGTACACAGGATAGAAGCATATTTGCGGGAGTTTCAGCGCAAGCGTTTCTTATGCGTTCTACCATGTTTTCACGAGTTGTTGGCACTTGTTGATAAACCTTATCTTTTAGGTAACCCCACAGAAAGAAATCCGGCGATGTCAAATCAGGCGACCTAGCAGGCCAATTAATCGGGCCACCTCTGCCAATCCAACGTTACCACTCACCCTACCCCGAGAGGATGGGGGGGAATAACTTTTATTATGTTCTTTAAAAATATTGAACAGGTATTTTTTATTTCTCAATCCAATGATCATTTCTGGAGAATTGCGGAAAATATAATTTTTTGTGATTACAGCGCCATCTATCACGAATAAAAAAAAAGTTTCGGACAAAATTTACGTATTTTGTGGCGTAGAATCCGTATCTGCAATAAAAAATGGGGGTTTCCATTTAAGATTTCAAAGTTGCCCCCACCCCCAAGGGGTGGGGTGGGAGGTCGAGTTTGGTATCATTGGATGTCCCCCTTCAAGACTAACAACTTTCATTAACCACTTTTTTTATCCAATGCATAGTTCTCGAGATATTTCAATGTCTTCAGATAAATCGTGCACCCTGTACACACATATGTACAATAACAACCAATGAAAAGTGCTCACAGTTTACCTCGTCACCCTCCCCGCAATGGCTTCACCCCCCGAGCTTACGCTCCATCTCTATATTCCTATATCTATGCCCTAAACAGGCCATCACTCCCCTCTTGCCTTCCTTCACCGTCACGTAAGGGGAGGCCTGTCGCCTCTCCACGCGCGGACGGAGGCGGGCCCGAGGCGGCCGAGGAGTTCCCCGAATCGGGGGTCGGTTCCTCGGGCCCGCTCCCTATACCCGGGGCCTCCCCCGTCACTCCCTGCGACGGGCTCCGGGACGGCGCTCCCATTCGGCGGCCCCCTTCCGGGACATTACTTCCCTGGAGAAAGAGGCCGCCGCCTCCCATGCCTCCTCGCTCCCGCACATGGCCTGGACCATGCGCGGGAGCGAGAGGGCCTCCCCAGCGCAATCCACCGCCCGGGCGAGGATACGGCGCTACTGGCCCCATGCTTCGCATGCGGCCAGCGTATGATACGCTGTGTCCTCGAGTGCCGGGCAGTGGTGGCATCGCGTGGTGGGCTTCCTCTGAATCCGGTGCAGGTATCGGCCGAAACATCCATGTCCCGTCAACACCTGCACTAGATGGAACGAGAGTCCGCGTCCCCTCCTGTCTGCCATCACCGGCAGACAGGGGCGAACGGCCTCGGCCGTTCGGAACCCGGATCCACGAGGATCCGCCAATAGGGTGTCCCACCGTTCGAATACCCGGGCTCTGACCTGAGACTTCAGGGCCGCCAGGCCCCTGGGTGTTTAATTCAACCTCCTAATATACAGGGTGTCCGGAATGTGATCATTAATATTTTGTGTGCTGGTAGAACTCGTTAAAACAATTAAAAAAGTCCTGTGCTATTTTACAATTTTTTCAATATTTATTCCATAATTAATTAAAATGTGTAAACGAATGAACGCACGAGAAAACGACAGGACGGGCTCTGTGAATAAGAAGATGACTTACCTCACGCGGCGAGAGGCAACCGTAAGCGACATGAGGCGTGCGCGCGCGACGAAGAGCGAGCGAGCGCGAACGACGAGCGAGCGAGCGCGAACGACGAGCGAGCGAGTGCAAGCGACAAGAGGCGGCCGCCCAGCGCTCTCTACGCGCTCATTGGCTCATATGTTTCAATTAATAACTCGATAACTATTGCCAATTTGACATTATGGTACATGACTTTTCTTCTCCGCTACACCCAATCTACCAGTACACAAAATATTAATGATCACATTCCGGACATCCTGTATAATGGCGTATTGTGCTTTATCGAAATCCAAATTTATATCATCGTACAGATAAAATTCTGAGTTAAGATACAGTTTCATGTTATCAATTTGCCGTGATCGAATATGATAATATTACTCGTAAGGATATCCTTCCGACTAGTAGAGCAACGATGACACGGTTTCTCAAGCTGCATTGCAGTCTTGATGGTCCACAAATACTTAGTCGTATTCTGTAAGAGCGTAAAAATTCGTACAATACGTTCCACGACCAAAAACTCATGCTCAAGTATCAACCGCTTTCCAGAGCTCGTAACATAGATAGTCTGTTTATATTTTTCAAAATTACATGAGGCATTCGTCACTGTATTTTATACAATTCGAGGTTAGATCAGAGTTCGCATGTTCTATTACACAATTGTAATCGTTGCAAGAGCGTATCAAAATCAACTCATGACGAGCATTGATTCGATTGTAATTCTCACAAAAACGCAACAATATGTTGGGTGGAGGACAAAAATTGAAGTATCTCTCGAAGTTCTTCGAAAGATCCTAACTAGCATTTTTTAGAATAATCATATGGTCAGGTGTGAGTGACACATAGTTTTTGATTGTAGTAGTAATGCCAATGTTTTGATAGTGGTCACTTTTCGTATCGTTGCGTTCGTATCGAATTTCGTTACCAATAATTCATATAATCTCAATCGCTCGATTATCGCCTTCTGCCCTTGTTCCCACAAATTTGCCTGCGGTATAAAGAAAACTTTCGCATAGCAGCATAGTACAAATCCTGCTGCTATTAGGTATACCAATAAGTTTTAAAACGTTTCTTACGTGACGTATATTGTTAGTTTACAAATCAGAAATTCTCCCGCGGTTTTGTCATATGACTGGTCCAGAGTAATATTAGGTGTATAAATGAATAATCCAATTTTTTCAGCTACATTCAAGGTTTATTTGAAAAGAAAGTAAATTAAATTGTTCAATCAAAGTATTCGCCGTTACTTTCTATTAAAAAAAAAAAAGTATTAGGTGCGCAATTAAGTTCTCGCTATTTTTTTGATGAAAATGCAACTTTATTGTGAAAAAATGGTTACAAATGAATCATTCAAAATATTGCCCATCGCTAGCGACAACTTTTTCCCATCTTTCTGGCAGAGCTCGAATACCGTCACGGTAGAAGTGTTCGTATTTTGAGGCTATCCACGAATCAAGCCATTTTGAGATGTCTTCATATGAGCGGAACTGCTGATTAGCCAGACCATGTGCCATCGAACAGAACAAGTAATAATCGGACGGCGCAATATCTGGGGAATATGGCAGGTGGGATAGGACTTCCCATTTGAGCGTTTCTAAGTAGGTTTTAACGGGTTTGGCAACGTGAGGCCGAGCGTTGTCATGCTGTAGAATCACTTTTTCGTGCCTCTGCTCGTATTGTGGCCGCTTTTCGCGCAGTGGTCGGCTCAATCGCATCAATTGAGTTCGATACCGTTCCTCAGTGATGGTTTCGTTCGGTTTCAACAGCTCATAATAAATAACACCGCCCTGGTCCCACCAAATACACAGCAAAACCTTCGCAGCGTGAATATTCGGCCGAGCCGACGACGTAGAAGCATGACCGGGCAGTCCCCATGATTTTGTTCTCTTTGGGTTGCTGTAATGAATCCATTTTTCATCACCCGTAACGATGCGATGAAGAAAATCCTTCCTTTTTTGCCGCTGGAGCAGTTGTTCACAGGCGAAAAAACGACACTCAACGTCTCTTGGCTTCAAATCATAAGAAACCCAAGTTCCTTGTTTTTGTTTTGAATCATTCCCAACGCATGCAATCGCTTGGAAATGGCTTGGCGGGTAACTTCTAATGCTGAAGCAAGCTCTTTTTGCGTTTGGCACGGATCCTCATCGAGCAATGCCTCCAATTCAGCGTCTTCGAAGGTTTTTGGCCTTCCTTCACGATCTCCAATATCACCCCCCCCCCATTTCTGGCGCGCTTAATCTTTATTTCGCCAGGCTGCAGGCCGACCTCCTGGAGGTCAACCTGCTGCCTGGCCTGCACCATAACCTCTTTGATTGAACCCCCCGGCAAAGCGGTGACGGTTACCACCGGGTTGCGCGGGGGGTTCCTAACTTGAGGCCTTTTGGGTGGGGGGGTCCCTTCTTCGGTATCCCTCCCTCCCTGGCCTTCCCACACTTGGGGGGCGGTGCGACCTTCTTTGTCGCACCGCCTCCCTTTTTGGGGTCGGGCTTATGCCCGCCCCCTTTCCCCTTGCCTTTACGGGTGGACACAGTTGTCCACCCGTCGCGCCCCTCCCCGTCGGCCGCCGGTTGCCGCGCGGGGGGACGGGGGAGAGAGGCCCCGCTGCCCGCAGCTGCGGGTACTGGAGAGAGAAGTACTCTCTCCAGTAACCGCCCTATGCGGGCGATTTCTGCCTTAAGGCCCCGCATCTGCACCTTCAGGGCCCCAAGGCGTCCATCCGGGCCTCCCTCCCTCGCCATTATTCCCACGTCGTCCAACGCCGTCTCGATCTCCTCGAGACAACGGAACATCATCTTATTTAAACACGCGAGGGGTCTCCCGATGTAGCCCCCGCGGTCTTCCTGCCCAGTTCGACCCGGAGCTCGCGGAGGTATCGAACTGCATCGATCGCCTCCGCGGCCCGGGTCTCGTACAGCCGTGAGGGCTACCGCACGGGCGGAATCCCCCACTGCTGGCACTTGCGCCCCCCGTCGGTTGTCCTCTCCCGCGCGTTACGGAGGGGAGCCCCTCCGGCCGCAGGGACTTCCTCGCCCTCGACCGGAGGAAACTCCTCCCCGGGGAACAACCGATTCCACATTTGCGTGGCGGACCCTTCGTCCGCCCCACGCACCCCGGGAGCCGCACTCCCCCCTCCCTAGGGATATTAACATCCCCGAGAGGAGGGAAGTGCGCCTCCCTGTCCCCCCTAGCTGGGAAGCGGGGGCTTCCGCCATCCGCTTCCTCTTAGCGCTCTTGGGACCGGCGAAGGCCGAGGGTGAGTCAAACCGACCCACCCTCGGCCTCAGCCGATCCTCAAGAGCCTCCCTGTGGGTGGTAGCACGTTCCGACGGCGCGCCCGCCTGGCACGCGCCGCCCAGCCCGTCGCTTGATGACGACGAGGAGGTGCCGGGACGGTGCAACCCCTCCCGCCGGTCCCCAGCTCCGAACACCGGTGCTTTATGCTCCTTGAAAGACATACTACCATAAAATGCAGGGGTTTTACGTGTCCCTGCAACACGGGTGTGATTTCGGGGTTTTTCTTCCCCTAGACCGGTTGCCTGCCAAGGCTAACGAGCCCGCTCTGCGCGCTGTAGGGTCCTTTGGGCCCCACGAATGAGACCCTCCAGACCCTGGATAAAACCTGGAGGCAGCTGCCCATCCAGGAGTATTATGGACGCTCTTAGTCTGGCCCTTCTGTACAGACCTCTCCGGCATGGTAGAACCTGCCAAGGGCCGAAGCCCCCGCCGGCACAACTCTGTACATCATCAGGGCACGCAAGCCCCGCCACCACGACAAGGTGGCGCCCACGGGGGGGAACTACCAGTAGCTCGCGATATTCAATAGTAGTATATAGGAAAAATAAATGTGCGAACAAAAAAAGCGCTCAACATCTACATATAACCCAAACTTGCGCAAACATTGAAGCGCATCACGCATCGATCGCTGGAGTTAGTTCCCCGAACAATATTCGTTGAAATGCTACGTAAGCGTAAGGAGTGGGGGTCAGAGCAGTAATACAATGCTTGGGCAAGGTTGCCAGATTGGATACACTAGCAGTATGCTACAACACGTGGAGAGGATAGCACACAAGCGAGCATGCTGCTAGTGTATCCAATCTGGCAACCTTGCCCAAGCGTTGTATTATTGCTTTGACTCCCACTCCTTACGCTTACGTAGCATTTCAACAGATATTATTCGGGGATCTAACTCCAGAAGATGAATCCGAATAAAAGGATTATATATATATAAAAGGATTACTATCCAAATGCGAGCACAAACACACAACCACACACACACGCACACACACACACACACACTGCAGAGAGGGTTTGGAGTCGAGAAAAATACTACGGAAGTGACGAACCGTAGGGTCCTTATGTCTGTCCTGACACACACACACAAACACAAACACACACACACACACACAACACTTACATACATACATAACACAAAAGAGGTGTAAATCCGACCAAGCAATCTCCACGCGGTACACCTTGGGTCATATTAATATTGGCAGTATTGTAACTTTCAAGTTTCATAACTCGAAAAGTACTTAATGAAAAAATGCTTTATTATAGTATTTTGAAAAGGTATCGAAGCAAGCTACAAGAATATGCCATTAAAACTAGGGACTCCCGTTTAAGATTTTTACACTGACCTTGATAACATTTCTCAAGGTCATCGCAAGGTATAAGAAATATCAGCATCATTTGTCGTCCTTTATTTCCTACAACTTTTATATAAAACATTTTTTTCAAATACGCATACTTTACATAAAAATTATTGAAGTCTATGGAATTGAAATTTTTGATATACTTTGCCATGTTCAGGAGAAAAAGTCGCACAAGGTCGCAGCTGAAACCTATGAAAATTGTTACTATATAAAAAGTTCTTTGATATCTTATATGGTACATCTTGGACAAATACGGACTTTTTTTTAATCACTCAATGTATGTATATGAATTAAGTTAAAATTCCGTTTGGCTAATGGTAGAGATAATTATGTAAACATAATAAAATGTGGCAATAGAAATCATAAAAACATTTCAGGAGAACCATAAAATTTGATAATATACAGTATATAAGGATAGGTAATCATTTATACAGAATACGACAAACATATATGGACGACTTCCAATTCACGAATTTCACTTACCACAACAACTTAGGACTTACATAAAGCATCTACATTACTTATTAATCGATATTTTCTGTTTTCGGATCATGAATGAGAAGTATTTTACAACACATTTTATTAGGTAAAGATGTTGAATGAAGACATTTATTTTTGGGTCGATGTCCACCTATTTCCTCATTTCGTTCCACTGTGTGGCGGTGGCGGTGGCGGCGGTGGCGGCGGCGGTGGTGGCTCCTTAATTTTGTCTTTTAACATTTTAATCTCTTTTTTTATTTTATAATTTCTGCTGCTGCCTCCACTTGATCCAGTACTTCAAGTAAATCTTGAAGTACTGTTCCTGAAAAATTTAAGGACGATTACTTATAGATAATCAATTCATAAATATGTTCACTATAAACTGATATAGACTGTCATAATTCTACTATATAGGCAATACCTATGGTACAGATATAACTTGCTGATAGTGGATAGGATAGTAGGAATAATAGGAACAATAGGAATGGGTGGAACCTTATAGAAGAGTTTCCTTCGTCTCATTCGCTTTTTCGTCCCTACTACTCTTACACAGAAAAAGGGCAGATCTTCTCAGCAGGCTATGTCTCGACTCTAGATATTTCTATAGTGTCTGTTATTACAGAGACCGATTGTATTCATATAAATCTACAATGTTAGTATCTACGATGTTTATAATAGCAAAAAACATTAAAATGATGCAAATAAATTTTCAATAAACTTAATGACATGCATTATATTTAAAAACCAAAAGAAAGGAATGAGATACAATATATAACTCTATATTAAAAGAATTAATAGTTGCTGCATACATCCAGGGTGTTATAAAAGTCGCGGAAGAGTAGAATAACTCGAAAAATATGACTTCTAGAAAAAATGCAAAGTACTGCTTTTTATGATTATTTCCTGGTTATCTGACGGTGACCTTGGATTTGACCTTGACAATGACCTTGAAGGTCATTTCAAGGTCAGGTCAATTTTTTTAAATGGGACCCCATACTTTTAACCCCAGAAGTGAAAAGAGCGGAAAATTTACGTTCAGATGTGATCTTGAACACTGCCAAATTTGACCTCTAAAGGTCACATAAAGGTCTAAGCTTGTTTTAGGCTGAAAACGCGAATATCTTCGAAAATGCACCCTCTAGGGAGCAGTGTTACGCATAAGAATAAGAATGTAGAGGTCAACGAGGGACATTCAGCCGTGACCTTGCCCTTATTCTCAAGGTCATAAGTTAAAATTATTATTAAGATCAAAGCGGATTTTTTAGGACTGAAAATCCATACTTTTGACCTAAAAGTGTCAAGATTGAAAAATGTTACGTTCGGATATGACGTTTTCAATCTTGACCTTGTTCTTAAGGTTATGTGTCAGTCATATCAAGATCAATTAATTTTTTAGGCTAGAAACACATACTTTTACCCCCCCCCCCCATAATGTGAAGAGTGAGATTTTACGTTACGTACGAGGTCACACTCCGATTATTGGTAATTCCTCAATATCGGGCGCCATTTTTGATCGGTCATCTTGAATTTGTAAAATCCAACGTCGGATTCGATTTCAGAAACGACTTCAAAAACTCCTTAAACAAGATCCAATTTTTGTTATTCTCAAATATCGGCCGCTATCTTGAATCGGCTATCTTGAATTTGCAAAATCCAACGTCGAATTCGGTTCCCTCGTTGACCTCTTCATTCTTATTTGTATACGTAACATTGCTCCCTAGCAGGTACATTTTCAAAGATATTCGCGTTTTCAGCCTAAAACAAGCTTAGACCTTTATGTAACCTTCAGAGCTCAAATTTAGAAGCGTTCAAGGTCATATCCGAACATAAAATTTTCCGCTCTTTTCATTTCTGGGGTCAAAAGTATGGGGTCCCATTTAAAAAAATTGACCTGACCTTGAAATGACCTTTAAGGTCCTGGAAGGACCTGGAAATTACCTTTAAGGTCATTGTCCAGGTCAAATCCAAGGTCACCGTCAGATAGCCAGGAAAAAATCATAAAAACCCAGTACTTCGCATTTTTTCTAGGACTCATATTTTTGGAGTTATTCTGCTCTTCCCGGACTTTTATAACATCCTGTATATACAGTGCCAACCAAAAGTTCGGGGCCACCTAAATTATTTTTGAACGGTTTGAAATATAGGATTGAAATTTATAAAGTTTCAATGGGATCACAAAGTCTATTATTTAACCACAAAAACACCCACCTCTACACCCCCGGGGGCCGGGGGGAGGGGGAAGCTAAAAAATCTCAAATGGCATGTTGGGTTGAGTGAGGGCTCGTTCGAAAGGGCTTTCCGAGGCGAAAACAACGCGAGGTCGCCGAGGTCTCTACGATTTTTTTCGCAGTTATGATCATTTGAACATTAAGATTTTGCGAGGGCCCATAGCGACAACAGAAGAAAGGTCAGGCTTCACGCGGGCACGCGCGTTCCTGTGTGTGCATGCGTGCGTGCGTGCGTGCGTGCGTGCGTGCGTGCGTGCGTGCGTGTGTGTGTGTGTGCGTGTTCACCCAACTAAGGCAAGACCGCTAGCATCCTCCCCGCAGGTGCCACCTTGTCGTGGTGGGGAGGCTTGAAGGTCCCAATGATGTACAGAGCTGTGCCGGCGGGGGCTTCGGCCCCTGGCAGGTCTTATCATGCCGGAATGGTCTGTATGAGGGACTGGACCAAGATTACCCAGGGTAGTAATGGCGGAGCGGCCAGAAGGCCACCCTTGACCATGTTTAGGGAAGAAGGGTGGGGACACCGTCCCTTCGACATTGCACTCCGGTGCTCCGGCAGTCGGAGGGTCAGGACTCCACCTTGTGGGAGGTTTCCGTTCCCTAGGGCATTGCACGCCGGTGCTCCGGCAGCCCGAAGGGACGGGCCACACTCGGGTCCGCACACCGTGAGGTTTGGGACCCTCACGGTACTCGAGGTGGCGGGGGGGATCCGGGCCACTCGGACGTATTCCGAGGTCGGGGTCGAGTCCCCCCGGGGTGAGCCCAGAGGATGGGGATCGCGACATCCCTAAACCCATCTTCTGGGCGGAGGAGTATTGCTGGCTGCCGTGGGGGAGGGGTCCCGCCGAGTCGCGACGGCGGTAACCTTACTCCTTCCACGGGGCCCCCCGCGTGGCGGCGCTCCTGGCGGTGCCTCAGGTGTCGGAACTGGGGACCTCCGAAACCGGTTCGCCCCCCAGTGATGGGGGGTGAGGCGGGAGTAGGGGGCTGGAGTCCAGTGCCCGGGATGCCTTTCCCCGGGCCAGGGACATAGACCGGTTCCCTGAGGGAACTCGGGGACACCACGGATTTTCTCCGTGGTGCGGGCACGCCCGGCCGGTCAAGCCGCCAGGCGTGGTGGGTTTAAAACCACAATGGCAGATATTTAAAGAAACAAGAGGAGGAACGGGAGGAATTCCTCCGGTTCGGAGGGAGGGAGCCAGACGTCAGGCTCCGGGAAGTGTCCTACGGGACACCGGCCTCAGAGTTGCTGAGGTTGGTGGCACCCGGAGCTAGTCTCGGGGTGGAAGTGTTGGAGATGGAGGATGTCCCTTTGGATCAGAGGGTGCGGTCTCTATCAGAGGCAGGGGAGATCGGGCAGGATCCGATGAAGGAGTAGGAGACTCCGATGACAAGGATTCCCTCTTCCTGTCTGGGGACGAGGAGGAGAAGGAGTTGGGCGCCGTCGGAGGTGAGGAAGAGGAGGTAGAATATCCTCCTTACTCTGTAAAGAGATGGGAGGAGTGGAAGGCCTATCTGCGGGAGCAGGCGGAGGAATGGGGGGGGAACCGGAGTCTCGGAAACGTGCAGAAGGCGAGGCTCCGAGAAGCTTTCGCTTCCACCCTCCGGTACATCCAAGAGTTGATAGTGGCTGGGGCCGCATTGGAGGATAAGAACGAGAAAACCGACAAGAGGCTGTTGATCAGCGAGACGTGTCGGAAAGAGCTATGCGGATACATGGAGGAGATATCTGCGCAGCTCAAGACACAAAAGGAGAAAAAAAATAAGAGAGAGGCCACCTTTGAGAAAGAAAGGCAGAAATGGAGGATGCTCCTAGAACAGGAAAGGGAGGGCTCTGCAGAGGGCATGATTGCGCTTCAGCGGAATTTAATCCAAATGGATGCTCTGCTGAAGCTGCAAGGGGAAAAAGACCTTGGGTAAAGGGTGGAGGCATCGACGCAAACAAATGCGTCGGTAATGCCCCATCCCAATGGACGTGGAGATGGAGACGAGAGATGCCGGGACACAGACCGAGATGGCGGCAAGGAGTGGGTTCTGTATCCGGAAAAAGGAGAGGGATACTCAAACGGATGCCCCGGCGGCCTCTCCGGAGGTGGTCCCGTCGATGGACGCCCCCCCGTATGAGGGCGTTGCCTCCCCCCGCTGAAGCACCCGGGAAGGAAGATGGAGGTAGGAAGGACACGGAGTGGAAGTCCGTGGCAAGAAAGAAAAGGAAAAGGAGAAGGGGAGGTGAGGATAGGGGGTGACCGGGGGGAAGCGGGTTCCCGCTTCCCAGATCCCGGCTCCTCCTGCACTGAGATTTATGGGACAAGGGCCGGAGATATTGGGACGGGAGGCCGCAGCGTCGGCACGGGCATCCGTGCGGCGACTCTCCAGGCCCCCCGCTCCAATGGGAAGAGGGAGAAGTGGCCGCGGCTGCCACGAATAGCAGCGGTCACAATCCGCCCCGTCTCGGGGTTCTCCTACGCGGAGACCCTGAGGCGGGCTATGAGTGAGATCCCCCTGGAGGATCTGGGGATCCCAGGGGCTGAACTGGATAGGACAATAGCCGGGGACCTGATTGTCCGGGTAAAGGACCCAGGTCCAGGCGGGTAGAAAGCGAACCGCTTAGCGGAACGCCTGAGGGAGGTCCTGCCCGAGGCGGTGGTAAACAGTCCCGTGCTCAGGGGTGAGGTTCGTCTTGGGGGGGTACACGAGGCGGCGACCCCTGAAGAGGTGAAGGAGTCCCTGGCCCGCAGCGCAGGCTGCGGGTCAACGGAGATTACCCTCGGTCCCCTTAGATGGGGAGTAAGAGGGAGAGGGACGGTGTGGGCACGGTTGCCTCTGACGGCTGTGGTCGCAGCCGCCAGGACTGCGGGCTTTGCGCTGGGATGGTCGAGGGTAAGCGTTACCATGCTTGCTGCTCGGCCGCCCCAGTGCTTCCGCTGTTGGGGCCTCGGCCATACCCGGGCCAGGTGTACGGCCGCTGTGGATCGCAACGGCCTATGCTATAGGTGTGGCCGGGGCGGGTACGCGGCGCGGGCGTGCGGCGCGCGTCCGGAGTGTGCCGTGTGCCGCGAGGTGGGGAGGGACGCGGACCACAGAATGGCGGGGCCAGCCTGTGGGCTTGCGTCCTCACCCCGGTGTGGGGGCGGTAGCAGACGCGGGGAGCGTCGTCGCGGCCGCCCTCCCAACGGGGGAGCGTCAGGACCCGTTGTCACGAAAGTGGCGATAACGAAGGCGGGTGAGGTTCCTCGTCCGCTGGAGGGTCAGGTGCCCGCCGGGTCGGTGACGGCGGAGGAGTCGAGCAATCGACGTGGGAGGTCGCCGGTGGAGTCGCCGGAGGTCTCGGGCTGCGGGGAGGGGGTCCTCCTCACGTCGAGGAGGACTTTCCTCCGCTGCCGCAGCGGGACCGGGGTGCGCTGCGCGACCCCCTGTCCCGGTCAGCTGGCCGGAAGCAGGGTTCCTTCCCCCTCTCGTGATCGCCAGTAGAGCACATGAGAGAGGGAGAAAGGGGGAGCCGTGAGCGGGTGGGGGCCCGGTCACGACTCCTGACCCCACCTCGAACACCAGAGGTGGGGTTGATGGAGGGGGGTGCCCCCTCCCTCCCTCCCCGGCCAAGCAGCACGGCCGGTTAGGGGTCAGACACTTCTCCCTTCACGTGTCGGGGGGAGAGAGGAAATGCCTGGCCCCGGTCACCCCACGCGCCCTCTGACGCGCCCTAGGACGACGCTCCCTGGCCCAGGTACGGCGGTTGAGCGGCATGGCCTTTGAAGTGGGCCCTCTGCATAATGCTCCCCCTTGGCAACCGGGGGGGGGGCGTGTGGTGCAGCGATCGTAGTCGCATTAGGCGGCACGCGCATCTTTATGCGCGTGTCTAGCCGTGCGGCTCCCCTCACCATAGCCCCCTATAAGTCCTGTGGCGCGCGAGGCCCAAGGCGGGTTGGGGCTCTTCTAATGTGGAGCGGCGGTTTAGCAGAGGGAATAAGGGATTAGTACCTGCGACCGCCGAACGCTGCCCCCGAAGGTAGGCACCCCCCTGGTGTTTTAGTCGGTGCAAGTCCGACATATCCCGCGGCCCCCCCCCCAGGGCCCGTGGATACCCATAAGGGGTTTCACCAGGGTCACCAAAAGAAAAAAAAAAAACCGCTAGCGTGTCCGGCCAACTAAAGCAAGATCGAGATAGGAACATTGGCATATGTGAAGGAATAAAAACACTAATTATTTAATCAAATGTTCAAATTGATGTCCTTCGACAACTTGGCAGTGTCTTAAACGAACGTAAAACGTTTCAATTACGTTAGTTAAAAAATCGGGTGTGATTGAATTTGAAACGTTCACTATTTTTTCCCGGAGCTCTTCTAAATGTTCGGACCTAGTCTCATAGACCTTTGTTTTCAAATATCGCCAGTAAAAGAAGTCTAATGGGGTCAGATCTGGTGATCTCGGTGGCCATTCTATTGTGCCTCTTCTACCAATCTATCGATCAGTGAAAACATCGTTTAGAGTATTTCGAGCTTGCAGAGAAAAACGAGCTGGAGCCCCATCCTGCTGAAACCAAACATTGTGGAAAGCTTCTCCAGCAATATCTTGAATAGCCGGTATCACTTGGTTTCTTAGCAAATTGCAATAATTTTGAAAACAAAGGTCTATGAGACTAGGTCCGAAAATTTAGAAGAGCTGCGGGAAAAATAGTGAACGTTTCAAATTCAATCACATCCGATTTTTTAACTAACGTAATTGAAACGTTTTACGTTCGTTTAAGACACTGCCAAGTTGTCGAAGGGCATCAATTTGAACATTTGATTAAATAATTAGTGTTTTTATTGCTTCACATACGCCAGTATTTCTCGGTCTTGCCTTAGTTGGTCGGACATACACACACACACACACACACGCACGCACGCACGCACACCCAGGAACACGCGTGCCCGCGTGAAGCCTGATCTTTCTTCTGTTGTCGCTGTGGGCCCTCGCAAAATCTCAATGTTCAAATGATCATAACTTTGCGAAAAAATATCGTAGAGACCTCGGCGACCTCACATTGTTTTCGTCTCAGAAAGCCCTTTCGAACGAGCCCTCACTCAACCCAACATACCATTTGAAACTTTTTGGCTCCCCCTTCCCCTCAGCCCCCGGGGGTGTAGAGGAGGGTGTTTTTATGGTTAAATAATAGACTTTGTGATCCCATTGAATCCTTATAAATTTCAATCCTATATTTCAAACCGTTCAAAAATTATTTAGGTGGCCCCGAACTTTTGGTAGGCACTATATACCATATATATATATATATACTATGTATACCATATATACCATGTATACCATGTATATATACCATATATATACCATATATATATAATGTGTGATGTTCTTGATAGGAGTGATCCCTTCTAAATAAACAAATCTGAGTTTCTCTGTAAGCAAAGTTTCATTTTTTTTGTACCTTTGTTAGTTTACAATGATTATTACAATTATTTGCTTCTGACTTTACTTCTACAATTTACAATATTTACCTGTAAGCAAAGAAACGACATTTAAAGTTTATTCCTTGCAATCACTCCTTGCTCACCGTACATTCCAATTTTTAGGTTATATCGATTTCTATCTGTTCACGTGGTTCAAAGTCCCGTTCCGTATCTACTTTACCATCGACGAGTAATCGTGTCCTACTTCCTGACGAGAAGCCGCGCGGCAAAGTATGAATTAGTTTTGAAGTAGTGCTTGTCCTACTTTATATATATATACCATGTATATATATATATATATATATATACATATACAAATATATACAGGGTGTTTGATAGCTGATCATGCAGACGAAAGTTGGAGATAGATTGGGTGTAGCTGAGAAGAAAAGTCATGTACCATAATGTCAAATTGCCAATAGTTATCGAGTTATTAATTAAAACATGTGAGCCAACGAGCACGTAGAGAGCGGAGGGCGACCGCAGTAAGCACGTAGACATTTGATACAGGCGGAGTCATTGAGTGGCGGTAGGCGAGCGCGCGCGGCGAGAGGCAACGTAAACGACAAGAGACGAGCGCGCGCGACGAGGAGCGAGTGAGCACGAACGACGAGGAGCGAGCGAGCGCAAGCGACAAGAGGCGAGCGAGCGCGACGAAGAGCGAGCGAGAGCGAACGACGAGGAGCGAGCGAGCTATAAGGAAAAAGCTATAAAGAAAAAGCTCGCTCGCTCCTCGTCGCGCGCGCTCGTCTCTTGTCGTTTACGTTGCCTCTCGCCGCGCGCGCTCGCCTACCGCCACTCAATGACTCCGCCTGTATCAAATGTCTACGTGCTTACTGCGGCCGCCCTCCGCTCGTTGGCTCACATGTTTTAATTAATAATTCGGTAACTATTAGCAATTTGACATTATGGTACATGACTTTTCTTCTCGGCTACACCCAATCTATCTCCAACTTTCGTCTGCATGATTAGCTATCAAACACCCTGTATACAGGGTGGTTGATTATAAGTTGCCAACCCGAAATGTGAAGGTAGATTGGGTTAAGATAAACATAAAAGTCCCATACTGTTTTGCGATATTCGCAATAATTATCGAGTTATTAATGACAGAAATCTGAGGAATGGGAGCGCGCCGACATAGATGATTGGAGAAGCGTTGCAGCTACTCAGGCCACAGCGCGACCCATTCGACCGAGCAACTGTTGGCGGCATGCGGCGAGACGTAAGTCCGGCGAGATAAAACAACGAATAGTAGCGCATTGTCTTTCCCCTCGCCGCGCACCGGCAACAGTTTCTGGATCAACTGGGCCGCCCTGCGGCCTAAGTAGCTGCAACGCTTCTCCGATTATCTATGTTGGCGCGCTCCCATTCCTCAGATTTCTGTCATTAATAACTCGATAATTATTGCGAATCTCGCAAAACGGTATGAGACTTTTATGTTTATCTTAACCCAATCTATCTTCACATTTCGGGTTGGCAACTTATAATCAACCACCCTGTATATATATATTTATTATTATATTAATATATGGTTGTTAGTATTTTTGTAATTGCCGTTTAATAGTATATAATACTTACATCGTTTTCTGATGCCATTTCCAAACGGATCATCAATAATATAATAATAAAAATATAACCTTGTTTTTGCGCGGTTGATAAAGGAAGAGGACGTAAAATGATTATCGATAATTGTATTTTCAAGTGATAATCGATTCCGCGTAGCATGTGCGCAGCGACACCAGTTGGTCTGTTCTTTTTAGCTGCGCTGGTGCAGTATTAGTATAATACAGTACCAATATAGTAGTGCAGCTAAAAAGAACAGACCAAACTTGGTGTCGCTGCGCGCATGCTACAAGGAATCGATTATGATTTGAAACTACAATTATTGATAATTGTCAATATACATCCTTTTCCTTTAATCAACAAGGGATTCCCGTGAGACAACTGCAAGGTTATTTTTATTATATTATATTATTGGCGACAATCTACCCGTTTGGAAATGCCATCAGAAAACGATGTGAGTATTATATACTAATAATACTATATGATATTTTTATAATTAAACGGCAACTATTACAAAAATATTAATAACCATATATTAATATAACTATGCAACTATTACAAAACTACTAATAACCATATATTAATATAATAGTAAATATATATATATATATACATATATGTGTGTGTGTATAGCAATTATTAATTCTTTTAATAAAGAGTTATATATATTGTATCTTATTCCTTTCTTTTGATTTTAAATATAATGCATGTTGTTAAGTTTATTGATAATTTAGTTGCACCGTTTTAATGTTATATAGACATCGTAAATATTAACATTATAGGATATGAACAGAACCGGTCTCAGGAATACCAGATACCATAAAAATATCTGGGGTGGAGACGTAGCCTGCTGAGAAGATCTGCCCTTTTTCTAAGTAAAAGTAGTAGGGATGAAAAAGCGAATGAGAGAAAGGAAATTCTTCTATAAGGTTCCACCCATTCCTATTGTCCCTATTATTCCTACTATCCTATCTATTAAATAAATAGAAGGAAAAACGATAATCTCAGCAAATTATATCTATACTATAGATATTGCTTATTATGATAGTCTAGATCAGTTTATAATGAACATTTTTATGAATCAATTGATTAACTATAAGTAATTGTTCTTAAATTTTTCAGGAACAAAATTTACTTGAAGCAGTGGACCAAATAGAGGCAGCAGCTTAACTTTTAAAATTGCAACAAGAAATCAAAATATTAAAAGCGAAAATAAAGGAACCACTGCCGCCGGCGCCACCACCTCCACTTCCATCTCTATCATCACCACCATCACCCCCACTACCACCAACTCCAACATCGAAGCCAACAGAGAAACAAGTAAGTATTTATTATTACATATTTATCGATCTCTTATATAGTAGAAATATGACAATGATATTTATAATAACGTTTTTATAATTACAGATGGCATAGTGTGCCTGGAGATCACGCCGTACGGGCCGCGGGAGAAGACGCGGGGAACCACTTATTTACGAAGCTAAACATTTTTATTTCAATTTTTAATTATGTATATAAAATATATATGTTACATTTAAAATATGTATAAGATAGTCTCCATCTCCTGAAAATAAAATATATTATCAATTCTATATTACCATGTATTAATTTAATATTTTACCTAATCATTATTGTATATCCTGAAATCTCTGCACTTATAACAGATAATATATTAGTAATCATTTAACTCTAAATTTGAATATGAATACTTTACTAGAGACAACTTTAAAATTATGATATTAAAACAAGCCTTAAGTATATTATGCATATCTAACTCTGAGACTTGTATTAATAGTTACAACTTCAAACTTATCTCTAGTAAGATATTCAGATTCAAATTCAGAGTTAAATAAGAGATCTTCAGTCGAAGCGCTATTACAAATATATGGATGTCACATATGTATCATTTAACTGAAACATTTAAATTAAACTTTAAATAATCATCTGAGTATTTTTATAAATAATTAAACAAGTTTCAAATGACAAATATTAACTAATGCATACCTAAGTCAAAAAATGGATCTAAATATTTCATACATAATAAAATAGCTTCGCTCTCATGTGCACTTAGCGAGTGTCTTTTTGTAATTTTGTCAATACAAAGGCGTCCAAGAGAAACATAACCTATATATATCATTATATATCCCATACAGCACAGAAAGATTGCAGCAACATTGCAGCAATCTTGTTTTGCAAGATTGTATTGCAATATAATTGCAACATCATTGCAAAATATTGCTGCAATGGTGCAGCAATATTGCAGCAACATTAAAATGTCCGCTTGCAGTAACATTGCGTTGCAATGATGCAACTATATTGCATTATAATAGCGCAGCAATATTGTACTGCAATACGGCAGCAATATTATACTGCAATAATACAGCAACATTCTGTTGTAATATTGCAATAACAATGTTATATAGTATATATGCAATAAAGTTACAGCTATTATGCCTATATACAGGGTGTCCCATTTTAAATGTCCATCCCAAATATCTCTCTTATGTTTTATTTTAGAGAAAAATGGTTCAGACACGTTTTGTATGGTTTCGAGGGGGCCATAAGATGGTACCATTGATTTGATATTGAAGAGTCATTTGAAGGTCACGTGAAGGTTACCTCAATTTTTTTAGACAGCATCCCCTATTTTTTATTACATATTCTTGTAACTAACCTCGAGAGCTTTCCAAAACACTATAATTAAATGTTTTTTGGTGAAGTGCTTTTCGAGTTATAAAGCTCCAAATTTACAAAATTTTGATAAAAATACAAAATATTTCGTAAAACATTCACTTTCCGATAGTCTTATCTTACATGATCCAACCAGTCAAGGCAAGATCCGAGCATGATCCAACCAGTCAAGGCAAGATCTGAGCATGATCCAACCAGTCAATGCAAGATCCGAGCATGATCCAGCCAGTCAAGACGAGATCCTGTATTGCCTGATAATCAATGAACTGTAACAATTGTGAAAGTGCAATTGTCAATTCTTTTAATGAAACAAATATCAAGAGGCTTGTTTCAAATTTATTACTTGGGCAACTGTCGATATTTTGGCGAAGTCTCAGACAGACGCATATTATTATCCATTGACTTTTTTTGATAAGACAGGAATTTTCGGTTTTTTGGCGCTTTTTTTCTTTATAATTATGGCTACTTATCCACCAAATGAAATTGTGGACATGATTCGCATTTTGGGTGAGGCCAGGAATAATTACTCGGCAGCAAAAAGGCTTTATGCTGAAAGATTTCCAGACAGACGCCACCCTGATAGGAAAGTAATAAAAAGACTCTGCGACAGAGCTGAACAGGGTATTCTTAGAAGAAACCGGCGAAAATCGGGCCCTGATGAAGTCACATCATTGACTGTTATAGGTGCCGTTGTTTTGAATCCTCAAATCTCTACGAGACAAATTGAGAGGCAATACGGTATATCTAAATCAACAGCCAATCGTGTGCTCAAACTCAAGTTTTACCCATATCACATTCATCTAACTCAACAATTAGAAGAGAGGGACTACCAACGCCGTGTACGTTTTTGTAACTGGGCTCGAGATCAAATCCAACAAAATCCCCGGTTCATTGCTGATACGCTTTTTTCTGATGAAGCCACGCTTTGTAATAGAGGAGGCGTTAATAGATATAACTGCCATTATTATTCAGATGCTAATCCACATTGGCAGAGAAGCCAAGAGTTCCAACGGCAGTGGTCCATTAACGTTTGGGCAGGCATCCTAGGAGATGTTATTGTTGGTCCATATTTTTTTGAAGAAAATCTCAATGCGGCAAACTATCTAAGATTTCTTCAAGATGACCTGCCCAAACTCTTGAGACATGTCGACAATGATTTACTCACAAGCAGATGACGCAACCTGTTTCATCGATTTCAACACGAGTCATAGCACACTCGATAGCTATGATGCCGTGTATAAACGCCCTAACATAATATGCGTGAATGCATCTTTGTTTACGAATAATTTGCAGTTAAAGTTTGGCTCGCGGAGCCATGCCGCACATAGGGCGCAAGTTACGACACTCTTTCACGAAGCCGGCGTGGCTGAACAGACAGAGGCTCCCGCGCCGCAAACACTTTTGCGCCGACGACGGCGTTCGAGTCCCGCCGACGACTGATTCGTTTTTTTTCGTATGTAAAGACATGTAATAAATATTTTTATATTGTTCTTATGTATAATTCCTTTTTTTGTTTCTACGCTATTAATCAAGGCTAATTAGGAGAGTCAGGTCTTTCAAATTACAATAAAATGTTTTCGTCCGTATCAAAACACATACACACACACACATAAGACAAATATAAGGCACACAAATGAAAGTTACGTATTATAAAATGTGGTCATGCTGTCGCAACTCTGCGGATGGAATGCCGTATAAAAGCATGTAAAACATAATAGTTTTTTGCACCAACTGCACGTAATGAACGCATAATTTTTTGCACAAATACACTTTTGACTATGTATAGTTGGTGGAAAACATATTTGATTGACGTTGTAAAATACCTCGCGACTGTCAACAAGACTGGACGGAAATCAGGACATCTGCAAATATGAATTCAATATAATTGTTATTGTATACAAGGCCAATAACAATACGTACAAATATACACTCAAACGCAAAAAACCCGGTACATTAAAAATTTGAGAAAAAATTACAAAATTTCAAATGATCATAACTTGGTAAATAATGAAGATACAAATATGCGCAGAAATGCAAAATGAAGCTTGAAACGTCCTCTTTAAGAATATCTAAATGGCAATTATGCTCGGCCATTTTTTTCAAAATGGCGGATGATAAAGTGAGAGGATGCAAAATTGATAATCAAAGGTCCGTGTTTGCGATGGTGCATGGTGTGCATCAGGTATCGCAGCGTAATGGGACCAAATGCACATGAAAGTATAGAGTGTTATCTTTAAAATGCTACTTTACCGAGCTCGATGTGATCATTTTTCACTGAGTTGTTCCAAATTTTGCTAAAAATGCGGTTTTCTTGTTAAATTTGCATAATTCAGTGAATAAGTATCGCATCAAGCTCTATAACGAAGTATTTTAAAGAAAACATTCTATACTTTTAGGTACTTTTCGTCCCATTGAGCTGCGACACTTACTTTGCTCCATGCGCCATCGCATGCTCGAACCTTTTTTTAGCAACTTTTCATGTTCTCCTTTTTATCACCCGCCATTTTGAAAAAATATTGTTGCGCACAATTTCGATAGATCTTTCGAAAAGTACGGTTTCAAAGCTTTCAAACCAGTTTTTGAAATTTGCTGCTAGGATATTTAGGTATCGAGATATTCAATTTCGAATTTGCAATAAATGTCGATTCAGCGAGGCTTAAGAGGCTAAGAGACTCTGCGGTTCGTTTGGCTCTTTCATAATTTCAATAGCCGCGTTCATTATTCTCTATACAATAATTTACACAATTTTGCGAATTGGAAATTTAATTTTCATCAAAAGTTATTATTCTTTACCCTTCAGTTACGCATGATCACTGTGGTACACACTTTAGTTCGCGAAGCTGTCCCTAGCTCTCTACCTTCTCCGTACGATTGGCCATTATGATACACAGCTTGAATATGCTGTTCAGGATCGCGCCTGAGTTCGCGTTGACTCAGCGCGCGGGATGCCGAGTCACTGGACGCCACCTGAACGTCGAAATTCCCTGGCGCTCCTAGTCCACGGAGCCGCCGCGACGCGGCGACCTGGGTTGTCGCGCGCGCGAGCCCCTCGGCTTGCACGCGAGTTCGAGCTGCCCAGGGCATATAAGAGTGCCCGCGGAGACGATCAGAGATTGCCTTCGTACAGCTTTTGGCCTTCGTACGGTCCACCGCCGATAGTGGCACTATCTCTTGTACGCTGGACTTCGCGAGTTTGTCAGTACGCCGGGCTTACGTTCTGGCTTGACTGAGATTCTGTTGGTGCGCCGGGCTTTAACGCCTGGCTTGACTGGATTTTTCTTAAATGTATGTGCCAAGACAATAAACAAAGACAAACAATTTTCCTTTTCGGAACGTATTCACTCCGATAAGCGCTGCCTCGTGCGACTTTTCTTTTTCCGTGATCTTTTCCTTTCGAGGCGCGTTGCTTCGTGCAACTTCATCAATTTAAACCATAATTGATTGTTTCGCATCGAAATTATTGCGTCGATTATGGCGACGATAAATCCTGAAAAGGCTGCTCAAGTTATTGCTTTAATTGAAGATGGCAGAAGTCGAAGGTACGTTGCTCAGGCACTTGATTTGTCAGTGTCAACTGTGTAACGTGCTTATGCCAGGTACTTACAAACCAATTCTTTCCATAGAAGGCCTGGTTTGGGACGTCCTCGATGTACCAATCACAATGATGACCGATTTATTGTTTTAAATTCGTTAAGAGACAGACATCGAACATCTGTTCAAATTAGAAACAATTTAAGGGATGTCCGCAACATTAATGTATCCGTTAACACCGTTCGGAGAAGATTAAAGGAACAAAATCTGCTTTCGCGCAGGCCAGCAGCTGTACCTTTGCTTAAATGTCACCATCGCGTAGCTCGACTCAATTTTGCAGTTGAGCATAGAGACTGGACTTACGCAGACTGGAGCAAAGTACTCTTTAGCGATGAATCTCGTTTTTGTGTCTATTCTCCAGATGGACGAGAACGAGTTTATCGTCGCGGTGGAGAACGATTTGCAGACTGTACGGTAAGTGAGAGGCATAGCTCTCAATGGAGGCTCTGTAATGATTTGGGCAGGAATTTCAGCTAATGCTCATACAGATCTGCACTTTTTTGACAAGAATATGAACGCAGATGTATACGTGGAAGACATATTCATTCTGTATGTTGTTCCGTACGCACCCTTCATCGGAGAGAACTTCTTGTTTATGCAAGACAATGCTCGACCACACACTGCGAGAAGAGTGCTTGATTTCTTCGATGAAGTTGGCATAAATCGACTCGATTGGCCAACAAATAGTCCAGATTTAAATCCAATCGAACACTTATGGGACAACCTCGGCAGGAAAGTACGAAATCATGTACCTGCTCCTCAGTCACTGCGAGAACTGCGAATAATTCTCGAAAACGAATGGAATACAATTACGCAGGATGAAATTAAAAGACTAATAAGGAGTATGCCTGATCGTATGAATGAGGTAATACGCGCACGAAGCAGTCATATCCACTATTAGTACACACCACACACCACACACCACACACACAGCAGAGAGGGTTTGGAGTCATTAATTACTGCAGGAGTGACGAACTGCGGGGTCCTTATCTCTGCTGTAACACCACACACACACACACACACACGCACACACACACACCACAAGGAGCGTGTGAAATCTTGAAATACTGTGGAGCTGACGAACCACGGGGTCCTTATCCTTGTGGTATACAAACACACACACATACACACTACATACAATGGGACTTTTCCTACCAGTAAAACTCCATGCGGTTTATATTGGGAAGACTTACAACCATAATTTGAGCTAATGACAGCGGTATCTTAAAACGCAATTCATCTTTATTACGTAATATCGATTACGCAAAATGAAGAACCTAAATTGAATTTTACTTTCATTTCCATGGCTTTCAAAATAATAAATGCAAATCATTGAATATATTGTGCAGGTTATGTAAATTATTATATAGAGAAACATGAACACAGCTCACCCAATAATAAAAAGTAGGGGATGCCGTCTAAAAAAATTGAAGTAACCTTCACGTGACATTCAAATGACTCTTCAAGGTCAAATAAATGATATCATCTTATGGCCCCCTCGAAACCATATAAAACGTGTCTGAATCATTTTTCTCTAAAATCAAAAATAAGAGAAATATTTGGGGTGGATACTTAAAATGGGACACCCTGTATATACATATGTGTATGTGTGTGTGTGTGTGTGTGTGTGTGTGTGTATAGAGTGGCGTAATAGCTGTAATATACAAAATTAAACAATATAATATTATATAGCTCTAACTATAGCTCTAATATATTGTAACGTCCACGTAACTTTAAACAATATTTAATTTTAAATAATATAAATTCAATCATAAAATCAATTCGACAATAACGTTTAGACCGGATATTTTGGCCAATTGATCCTCAGTCTAGACGTAATAAATACAACACCGAATGCTTCTTCATCGGAGAAGATATAAAGAACAATGGGTAGATAACAAATATCATAACCACGATTATTGATTATCACTCTTATATCATGGAAAACATCCTTCCCCTACTACTAATAAGGTGGTAAGAACTCGCGCGGGGGTATCTCACCACCTGCCTATAAAAAGCGACGCGCAGACCAGTGGAGATGGATTGATTCATTGATTCGGTTGTCGTTCATTCATTCAGAAAGATTCATTCCATACCATTCATTCACTTACACATTTTTGTATTTCATGACTATACACACATAAAAAACATTCTTAAAACGCTGATCTATTGACTCTCAATTGTAAAAGGTAACAATTAAAGATTTGATACTTAAATATTTGTCTCCTCAGATTAAATCCTAAAGATCCTTCTTCGTTCCGAGTTAAAACATAATTCACACAAACCAGTCCGTCCTGGGGTAAATTAGTTAAATCTATTGACCTCAAAAAGGACTAACTTACATACATTCACGTTTCACGTCGTAACAATATGCAACTAAACCATTCTAAAACATGTATTCAACATTTTGTAATTATACAATTCCATATAACATAATTATGTGTTAATCTTTTTTCCACAGATACCAGCAGATGGCAAAATTGTCAGTATAACATTATTGCGATATTAAAAGTCCACTTTTTATTACATTTAAAACAAAATATAACAATTACGTCAATGTTATATTTTGTTATAAAAATGTAATAAAAAGCGGATATTTGAATATTGTCATAATATACTGAAGTATTTTTGTCATTTGATATCCAAGATATCTGTAGAAATTAGCAAACAGCTGTATTACGTAGGATATCATAATTGCAAGTTATTAGTTAGACTCACATACTATAGTATAGATATTATGTTAAACAGCAATCACAGTAGTATTGTAACTATTAATAAGTCAAAATTATAACACATATATATATATTTATTTATAAAAGTATGTTACAACAATTAATATTAAATAAAAATTTGCTTCTTTGGTTAATATACTAAATGGTGTACATACATAATGGTAACAAAATATAAACATATGTATATAAAACATAAATAAAGTGTTTTATCTACTTTGGTAGTAAAAAATAAACGAAAAACATCAAAGAACTATCAAAAATTATGAACACATATATGTAAAAGGAACACATATAAATGAAAAATATTATATTAATACTATTAATAAACTATTAATAAAAATATTATATTAAATGATAATATCATTGTTAATCATGAGCCACCGTTTCTCCAATTTTTTGCCTTGAAATCCGTACAGTCGCTTGTGCAAGCCATTTCGATACATATTCCGCATAGTCGTTGTCTGTCATTGCGCTGTGGGATATACGAACAGCTTCTGAAATATATATCATTACCATATTATTATTTTTATAAAATTTTAAATAATAATTAAATAGCAACTTGAATCTAAATAATACCGTTATTTGCAGTATTGATCAAAATCATATTGCTTTACGGAGTAGAATAACACTTTTTTCTTTAAAATTCGTTCATTTTGTGTAAAAGCGAATCGAAATAGCTTATAGTCTAATCAATTTTCAAAATGAAATCCGGGAAACCAAATAAATACCCAAGAGATATATAGTCTTATCTGTATGCATTGCTTACAACACCTGTTGCAGGGTGTAGTCTACGTATATACTTATATAAGTCGACAAAATACAATTTCTGAGTACGGTGGTTCCAATGAAGTCTTTCAGAAAGATTATAAGGCTCTGTCAGTTTCTCAATACACACATTTGTGTCATCTGCAACTTGACTAAATAAAATATAAAGGGACGAATTGTAATATTTTACGGAGTGAATTGCGTTGCAAAACGATATTTACATTGCCATTATATGTCGATAAGCGTTCTTTCTCGTTTGAGATGAAAATATGACTGCGATCTAGATCAGTTTGATCGAAAGACGTTACAATAACGTATTTGTTACAATAACCAAATGTATTTACATACCTCTTTTCTCCAGCTACGTAACAGACACTGTAAGGAGATTCCAACTTCCAGCTAGAGAGCCTCAAAGAGAGAGAGTGGCAAACTGATCACGTGACCAGGTCTCTGCTGATTCGATGGAGGCACAAGGTCTTCTTCACCGATTAGAATATTGATATAGCATGACGACAAGCTGGTTTTACAATGAGTTATAGAGTTCAGACCGACTTTAACCCTAACTAGTCTAACATTTGGTGATTTAAGCCGTAAGCTTTAAAAATTGAACAATCGCAATCAAGTTTTTTTGTAACATCTATCAACGAATAGAGGTTAAAAGAGGAAGTAAAAAGAGGAGGTTAAAGCGTTTAGCGTCGCATAGGACATTCGTTCACGGATATTCAATTGTTACTGCAAATTAATATCTTTGCAATATAGCTGCAATATTGCAGAAATAATATTGCACAATATTGTTTTTGCAATTTTGCTGTAATATTGCACTGCAATATGCAATTTTGCAATGTTACAACAATGTTACTGCAGCTTCTGTGCTGTATGGGTTATGCCGACTTGTATACAATAGCTTGGTTGTAAGTGGCACTAGCGTGGTTTTGGGGATAATAAATAATAATACATATATCTTATATTTATATATATCCTGTATAAAATGTCGAATTGAAACGTATTGCTGCGCCCGTGTCTTTGGGGGACATGTTATCCCCACGCTCCTGGGAGTGGACTGCAAAGGAATCGAGTAGAGATTGTTTGACAGCTGTTGTTGTCAAGGAGGTTGTTTAATAAATAAAAAAGGAAAGAAGAAGAGATGAGAGAGAGTCGCCCTAGTCTTGTCAAGACGAACGGACGTATTAAAATAAAGCTTCTTTCGTTTTGTTAATTCCATGTTATTTTTCTTGCGCAAGGGCGCAACAGTATTAAAAAGTATTGACATTTTGAATACGTCTGAATTCTGCTTTCTGATGCGAAGAAAGGGATTGAAAAGTATTAGTCCGCATTAAATTTCACCGCACTAAATGCGAGACGGCAGTGGTGAATGTTTCGCATTAAAAAGGATTTAATTCATTTCAAATATGCCTTGCATTCAATTGCAATTGATAATTTGCAAATGCAAACTTTCGCATTGGAAAGTATTTATTTCTTCTCCTAATTGTTTTCGGATTCAGAGGCATATAAGATCTTCACGTCTTATTCTCTATCGCATTGAAAAGTATTGGCCCGCGATCCAATCCGAAATTTCCGCAAACCAGAATTCACGACGAAATCTCGTGAATGCGAAACAATATTTTTAAATACGTTTTATACAGGGTATTAAAATATTTTATTGATATTTGCTGTTATAATGTTTATAATTATAAATACATAATTATAAATACATAAATATATAATTATAAATATATAAATTTGAACAAAGTTATACAGAGTTCCCAAAAAGTCTTCGAACGATAAAATATCTCGAAAACAATCAGTTTTTGGAAAAAATGTTTCAGGCAAAAGTTATAAGGTTTAAAATGATCTATTTACCGATCTTATCAGTTTGACCTTGGCTGGCGTCAATAAGGTCAGGGCAAAGTCACTTTGAACTTTCCAAATGGAATGCCCTACTCTTTTTGACATATTCTTATAACGTATTTCAAGAGCTTTCCAAAACACTACAACAAAGTATCTTTTTATTAAGTACAGCCCGAGTTATGAAGCTTCAAAGTTACAGTAATGTCGGCATTAGCATTACCCAAGATGTACCGCGTGGAGGTTGCACGATCGGATTTACACCTCGTGTGTGTGTGTGTGTGTGTGTGTGTGTGTGCGTGTGCGTGTGCGTGTGCGTGTCGTGTGCGTGTCGTGTGCGTGTGCGTGTGCGTGTGCGTGTGTGTGTGTGTGTGTGTGGGCACGCACGCACGCACGCACGCACGCACTACATACAATGGTACTTTCCCTACCAGTAAAACTCCATGCGGTTTATATTGGGAAGACTTACAACCATAATTTGAGCTAATGACAGCAGTATCTTAAAACGCAATTCATCTTTATTACGTAATATCGATTACGCAAAATGAAGAACCTAAATTGAATTTTACTTTCATTTCCCTGGCTTTCAAAATAATAAATGCAAATCATTGAATATATTGTGCTGGTTATGTAAATTATTATATAGAGAAGCATGAACACAGCTATTGAAATTATGAAAGAAACAAACGAACCGTAGAGCCTCTTAGCCCCTTAAGCCTCGCTGAATCGACATTTGTTGCAAATTCGAAATTGAATATCTCGACACCTAAATATCCTAGCAGTAAATTTCAAAAACGGTTTGAAAGCTTTGAAACCGTACTTTTCGAAAGATCTATCGAAATTGTGCGCAACGATATTTTTTCAAAATGGCGGGTGATAAAAAGGAGAACATGAAAAGTTGCTAAAAAATGGTTCGAGCGTGCGACGGCGCATGGAACAAGGAAAGTGTCGCAGCTCAATGGGACGAAAAGTACCTAAAAGTGTAGAATGTTTTCTTTAAAATACTTCGTTATAGAGCTTGAGGCGATACTTATTCACTGAATTATGTAAATTTAACAAGAAAACCGCATTTTTAGCAAAATTTGGAACAACTCAGTGAAAAATGATCACATCGAGCTCGGTAAAGTAGCATTTTAAAGATAACACTCTATACTTTCATGTGCATTTGGTCCCATTACGCTGCGATACCTGATGCACACCGCAAACACGAACCTTTGATTATCAATTTTGCATCCTCTCACTTTATCATCCGCCATTTTGAAAAAAATGGCCGAGCATAATTGCCATTCAGATATTCTAAAAGAGGACGTTTCAAACTTCATTTTGCATTTCTGCGCATATTTGTATCTTCATTATTTACCAAATTATGATCATTTGAAATTTTGTAATTTTTTCCCAAATTTTTAGTGTACCGGGTTTTTTGCGTTTGAGTGTAGATCTACTATGTTAACCAATATCGGACGTGTAGATAATTTAATTCATTATTCTATTGAAATACAAGGTACTGAACATAAAACAGATCATGATTATCTTTTTCATAGTGTCTGGTTATGTAGTGATTATATTGAGGAAGTGATAAGATACATAGCTGGCTTTATTGTGAAAAAATCACTAAAATTATCAAATGTCCAATATGTTTATCTAGTTTAACTTGTAATAAAACATCATCCTATTTACAAAAAATAAAATGTCGTGGTGGCTTAACTTTAGTGTCTGAAGATGTTGTTACAGTTTGTCTTGTTGGTGAAAAAGTATTTAGGATATACAGTAACTTCCCAGACAGCACATATGTCCAAAACTGAGACATAAGACGTCTTTAAGACATCTTTAAGTCGTCTTTAAGATGTCTGAAAATAAGACATCTTTAAGTCGTCCTAAATACGTCTTAAAGACATCTTATGTCCCAGTTTTGGACATTGTGCTGTCTGGGTTATTTAATATGAAAAATATTGTTTTAAAATTACTTGTAAAAGCAGTATCTTTAATTCCGTCACATATTTTCCAAAATAATATTCATTTATTTGATCAGAGTCCTTTAGCGGATCATAGAAGTCAATTGCTAAGAATAATTTTGCAAAAATATTTCAATCTTCGCTTTCATCATGAAGGATCATCCAAAAAAGATACAGTTAATAGAGTAAGATCCAAATATATTAAACTTATACTATTCCAGAACCAATAAGTTTATTATAAATTGTATGTATATTTATTATAAATTTATTATTAATTGTATGTATTACATCTATAAAGTATTACTTTATGTAACTTATCTTTATTCTGCTAAGATTTTGTATCCTATTTGTACTAAGTTAAAAATATTTTTCCTCACTATATAACAAAAATAAAAACTTGCTTTATTTAAATTTATTTCCCATTCATTAGATCCTATTCAATTGCACTCTATTAATATTTTATTTCTAATCTCTCGAAATAAAATTTTCCTTTTAATAAAGCAAGAAAATTTTTTAAAATATATACATATATTTTCACGTAATGTTGTATATTTATTTAATATTAACTTTAATGTAACGCGTATTTTGTTGCCCATAGACACCTACGCTCATGTACATATTTTCTCTGACGATAAGCCTACATCAGTGGCTGTCAATAGACGACTGCGCATCTTATCTGCGCAGACAAAGAGAGAAAATCACCGATGTCTTGCCTCTCTCTCCATTCTGCCAAAACACGTATGCTCAGTCTATTATATATGCTATGAGAAGAATGAGAGTCACTGCTCCGCCTGCAGAACACGCCTGCGCAGTAACTCACAACGAAAGGCGAGAAATGAAATATACGCGGTGAGATATATTATAATACAGACTCAGATGAAATGAATACTCCAGCATTAAATGAAAGTGAGGAAACACAGAACAGACAAAAATCATCCGATGTAAATCTTATACTCCGGGGGACATCCGAAAAAGGTAGAGATAAATAAACATGTTTATGTTTTTAAAACAATACTTAATGAAATAACAAAACTTAATGAAGAGAATTAAGCTGCATTACGATAGTTACGATTCTGTTATATATTAGGTGTACAAATGAATAATCCAATTTTTTCAGCTACATTCAAGGTTTATTTTAAAAGAAAGTAAATTAAATTGTTCAATCAAAGTATTCGCTATAGCTTTCTATAACTTTAAGCTATCTTTCAAGCAGCTGATGAATTCTATCTTGGAAAAATGTTACGTCTTTGGACACGATAAAGTCGTCAAGCCATTTTCGGATCTCATCCACTGATTGGAAGTGTATATCGAACAAGACGTGTTGCATCGACCAGAACAAGTGATAATCGAATGGAGCAATGTCTGGTGAATACGCCGGGTGCTGCAAGACGTCCCAGCCAAGACTCATTATGGTGTCTTTTGTATTGGAAGCAATGTGTGACCTAGCGATGTCATGCAACAATTTCACTGGATGTTCTCCTTTGCCAGTATACGAACGTTTTCGTTCCAATTATTGACTCAAACAGATTAATTGACGTTGGTAGCAGTCCGCAGTAACTGTTTCACCCGGTTCCAACTCATAATAAAGCACACCCTTGATATCCCACTAAATGCAGAACCTTCTTTCCGAAGCGATCGGATTTTGCGACTGATTTTGATGATTCGCTGAGATTTACCCATGACTTTCTGCGTTTCAGATTATCATAGAGTATCCATTTCTTATCGCCTGTAACGATTTTCCACAAGAAAGACTTTCGACGCTGCTTATTGAGAAGAGAAAGACACGCTGCCACTCGTTGATTTTTGTTAGTTTCAGTGAGTTCATGCGGAACCCATTTTCCTTCTTTCTGGATCTTTCTCATCTCATGTAGGCGTTTGGAAATCGTTTGCTATGTTACTCCGAACTATTCTGCAAGCTCTTTTTGTGTTTGTGCCGAATTCTCAGCGAACAGTTGTTCCAAATCATCATTATCGCACTTCGAAGGGCCTCCAGGGCGTTGTTTGTCGATTAGACTGAAATTACCACTTTTAAACCGCTTAAACCAAAATGCGCACACATCGTACAATACAACACCTTCGCCGAGAAAAGAACAAATCGATTCGCACGCTCTTGCAGCGTGAATCGACTTTCCTTGTTGGAATTCGTAAAGAATGCAGTATCGGATATGCACCTTATCTGTTGCCATTTTCGACTGTACTGAACTGAATACTTTTGAAGGTTATGTTGGGCCTTTCGCCAAACTATATATTCTTTTTAATAGCTGTATGTCAACATTGCATAATCACAAAAGAGCAAGAAAATCTATTCAATTTAAAATTGATTTCATAACTGCTTAAAATAATTTGGATTATTCATTTGTATACCTAATATTTATATGTGATTTATTATTTATGTCTGAAAATAAGAATTATTTATGTCTAAAATAAGAAATTATGTTAATAAATAGCGTGAACAATATCATTAAAACGCAAGATGATAGTAAACGTTACTTTATTTGGTTTAGTATCCGTATTTGCATCATAAATTTCATCCTCTCTATCTGCTTCTTCCTCTTTCATGTCCATGTCTGTATGCCCCAAAAATTCAAAATTCGCTATAACAGTTGCTTCTGATATCTAATATCATTGGTTGCGTTCAGAAAACAAAACGCTCACTGAGCGCTTAGTAACTATTGGCCCTTACTGTTAGATCCTTACATTCAGACCAATAACGTTGACGAATTACTCAACTGTTGTGTAATCGTTGTGTTTTCTGAACGCAGTCATTGCTTCTGATATAGAAGATGGCTGAAACAATAAATCACATAAATGTATAACAGAATCGTAACTATCGTAATGCAGCTTAATTCTCTTCATTAAGTTCATATTGTTTTAAAAACATAAACATGTTTATTTATCTCTACCTTTTTTGGATGTCCCCCGGAGTATAAGACTTACATCGGATGATTCTTGTCTGTTCTGTGTTCCCTCATTTCCATTTAATGCCGGGGTATTCATTTCATCTGAGTCTGTATTATTATAATATGTTCCACCGCATATATTTCATTTCTCTCCTTTCGAGTCACTGTGCTCCGCAGGCGGATACCCTCATTCTTCTCGAGTCGGGATGCGTTCCAAAAGTTGCAAAAAAATGGGCATACATTATTAAGGCCCATCTACAATGGCTGCAAGAATAAGGTTGTAAGCGTAAGCAGTAAGAAATGGACCAACCATAATCGATTATTCTTATAGGGTCCATTCCGTTTCACGCATCGAGCGCATTAACTGCATCCAGGGGCTGTATTCCGTACCTGCATATCGACAGTTGTCAGTGTCGTTAGCGACATTGCGCAAGTTTTTCATATAACAAAAAAGCTGCGCAATACTGCTAACGACACCGATAACTATCGGTACGCGAATACGGAATATAGCCCCAGTACCGCGATTCTGTAACTCGTTATTGGAGTTAACGAGTTACAGAATCGCAACACAGAACCGTTCCGTTTCAGCTAATGCGTGCATTGGTGGCGTATAGAATTCCCTAGAATCCCCCCACCTCTATCGCATTAAAGGTGCCTTTACATGGGAGCGTCGAGCGTCGAGCGTCAAAGCGTCCAACCAATCAGTTTTTCATTTCTTATTTCAGGGATAAAAACAAGGAACTTTGATTGGTTGGACGCTTTGACGCTCGACGCTCGACGCTCCCATATAAAGGCACCTTAAATGCGCATCACTACTACAGCTCGGACTAGAAGCAGTTGATGCGAGTATGCGCAGATTAGTATTTATAATCTTTTATATAACCCTATTTAAATACTGACAACATGACATGATGACTGATATATTTAACGTACCGATATTTTTTGATTTTAAACATACAGATAATCACAAATACGTACAATGGACAAAGTCGACAAAGTTGAATTCGCCGTATTAGGCCCAGTTTCACAATTTGCTTTAAACGGAGTTTAAAGCTAAACCAATGGTTAAAAGCAATAGTATATGCGCATATAGGCCCAGTTCCACAACTTGCTTTAAACTCCGTTTAACTGTGGTTTAACCGTTTAACGTGGAACTGGGCCATAATATTGCTTTTAACCATCGGTTTAGCTTTAAACTCCGTTTAAAACAAGTTGTGGAACTGGGCCTTAGCGGATAATGAAATGATCACTATGTTTCTCGAAAAAGAGATCGCGTTAAGAGCATCGAAAGATAAAATTGAAATTTTAAAGTTTTATAAACAATGCAATTGTATTTTTAAATTAATGCATGTGTGTGAATATTTTTCTACAGATCAAGATTTCTTGATAAAATATAGACTCACTACTACTACTGCTACTACTGCTGCTAATTCTGTTGTCATCATTCACTAATGAAAATAAGGCTATTGTTGTCAATGTTTCGATGTCCATTGTGACCATAGTAGCATCCTTTTTTCCTTTCACATCAAACGCATCAAAAGTCGTTCCGTTTCCAAAAGCGCATAGACGCATTAACGAAAACGGAACGATATCAATGCGCGCAACGCATTGGTTGCGATCGATGCACTCGATGCGTGAAACGGAACGCAGCCATAAGTGTATGTCTACAACCTTCCTTAAGAAAATATTTTATCTCTAAGCCGTAAGCTCTAAGCTGTAAAGGCCATTGCACGTAAAAAAATTTTAGTCGTAACCGTAAGACCGTAAGCAAATTGACCAATCACAATCCAGCATCTCGAAATATACGAATTGTGATTGGTCAATTTGCTTACGGACTTACGGTTACGACTAAAATTTTTGTACGTGCAATGGCCTTAAGCTGAAAACTGTTAAGGCTCGTCTACAATAGCTGTAAGAGTAAGGCTGTAAGGCTGTAACGTAAGCTGTCAGCGAATGAAAATATTTCATTTCGTGTCTTGCAACCTTACAGCCTTACTCTTATAGCTAATGTAGACGAGCCTTTAAATAAACCTTAAGGTTCGTCTACATTAGCTGTAAGAGTAAGGCTGTAAAGTTGTAAAACACGAAATGAAATATTTTCATTCGCTGACAGCTTACGTTACAGCCTTACAGCTTACTCTTACAACTAATGTAGACGAACCTTTAAAGACGGTAATCCACAATATAAAACGTAAGGTAAAACGTGACGTATATCAGCCAATGAGAGAAGGGTTATTCGGACTTGGTGGTTGGTGATAATGCGTTTGTAAACACGCAGTTTCTTTACTTTCTACATAACCAAGATGGATTTACATCAAGCTCTCCTGCTAACAATGGTGTTGTGTTCGTGGAATGTGCATCTTTTACAAATATATGGAATACAAAATCGGAGGTTATATCGGCGAGCGAGGTTATATCCACGATCGACGGTGTATTCTTTTTGACACGACAAAACATCCTCTTCGCTGATTGGCTGAAAATTATATGTCGGCTTTAAGCTCTATGCTCTAGGCCGTAGGAATTGAGTTTTGCGCAATTCGCTTAGATCTAACGGCTAAAGCTTAAGCTAAGACTCCATGCATGCGGTGAGCTCCGGCAAACGGCTGCGGTGACCAATCAGGAGACAGACGCATGCCGGAGCTTGCCGCAACCGGACTTGCGCCTCCCTCCTGATTGGTCATCGCAGCATTTGCCACAGCTCACCGCATGCATGGAGTCTTAGCTTTAAATACTGCGCGGAATGTCTTAGAGACGGAAATGACGTCACTTAACACTTACGGCTTATTGGCTCCTGCACACAGGACGCGGAAACGCTTGCCGCGCGGCGGAAGTCAGCAGGTAGCCAATCAATCTCTTACTTTTGCGGAAAGAGTGTATATATATCTTCCGCCGCGCGAAAAAAGTTAAAGTTGATTTAACTTTTCCCACGCGGTATAGCTATTTGTAGTGTATCTTTTACATATCGTAAAGTAACCATAGAGATGTAAGATATTTCTATAGAAGTAACGTAAGTCAACGTATGTTCCGCCAACGAATATTTTATAACTCTGGAAAAGAAAATCTAATTATGGAGAATGAAATGGATAATATTGAAGTTGTAAGTAAAAAAAAAATATTTATATATTAATGAATATTCATAATTATAGTACAGTATATGATGAAAGAACTGATTTTATGATTGATGTTTTTTATAAGGTTATGTGAAACAGGTATAGGTTAATTATTATATTTATTGTAAAGGTAATTATTATATGTAATTTTGTTGCGTATGTATAACTTAATTTTTATTTTCAGTGGTGCAGGGATTGCAATAATATAATAGATATTACAGAGGAACATGATTGCCCTATTTATAACAGTAACAATAGTGATATCAACACAAAGAGCAAAAATGATTATATCGAAAAATTAATTACTGAAGTATTCGAAAGAGAACCTTTATGGAACTCGTCCCTGCCTTATAAGTTCAGAGGTCCATCAGATATAAAAGTATTATGGGCTGAAATAGATAATTGTTTAGGTAAGAATGAATATATATGCATATGTTTATTCAACATATATTAATATGTAAAAATTGAAGAGTATATATTTCTAAAAATATATATGTATATCTATGTAGGTACAACTGCTGGTACAAGCCAGATAAAGTGGAAGAATATAAGGGACCGTTTCGTAAAAGAGCATGCTTTAGAATGTGCTTATATCCCAAGTGGTAGTGCAGCTGTAAAAAAGAAGAGTACTTGGTCATTTTATGAAAGTTTATGTTTTCTGACACCAACAATAAATTATAGAAGGTATTTATAGTGTGATTTTGATAAACTACAATATATAGATGTATATATAGATACATATATAAAATATGGAACTATTGATACTATATAAAATAACATATAATACATAATAAATCATTGGAATATTTCAATTTAATGATTATATTAATTATAATAATAATAATGACAATATATCATCATATATAACGAAATAATATTAGTTAATTTTAATTTAATTGGAAACTGTATTTTAGGACAAAAAGTAACATTGAAAATATAGATCCAACTGTACCTTTAGCTTCAGCAAAAAAAGAATCAGATGAATCCATTATTTCACTTATTTCTGGACCAAGTACCAGTACAGAAAAAGAAGATAACATTTCGCACAAATCATTATTACAGAATAGAACTTCATTAAAACCACAATTAATGTATCCGAAGAAGAATTACTGTAAGTAACTAAACAACGATTAGTTATTTTTTTTATTCTCTGCATATTTTATTTAAAATTCTATTTTGATTTTTTTACACAGCTTTCACACCTCCATACACATCAGATTCAGATAGCTGTGATATAAAAAACAAAGCTTTTGAAGAATCAATGTGTAGAACAAAAGGCACCAGTACGTATATATAAATTATTAAATGTAATTATTTTGCGTGTTGTAAAACGTTCTGTTACGGTACAAAACAAGATTTGTTCTGGGTATTTTGCTTCATTCATTTTTATCTGCAAAACGTTTTTGTTGATATATAAGAAATATTTTCTTTATTGCATGTAATACAAAAAAAACAATATTTATTTTACAGAAAAAACAAAGATAGTTAAAAAAATGATACAAGTTCTCTTTCTGAAGAAGCTATTTTGATGGAATTAGTACGAATGAGACCAGCAGATAAACCTCATACAAAACCTGATGAAATTGAATGTTTCACAAAATATATTGAAGCATGTCTGCGAGGGATGAGTGCAGATAACTCAAAACGTATTAAAAATATAATATTAAAACTTATCGCAGAGGAAGATATGTAATATGTTTGATTTCAGTATTCTATTTTATTTTAATATTCGATGTTTTATTTCAATATTCTATATATAGTTATGTTTTATTGTTTTCTTTTTAATATTTGTTTGTGTGTATATGTATAATTGTTAAATGTCACTAAATGACAGTTATGTTGTGCAATATATTATGCATTACACACACAAATACACGATATTACATACTTAATACAAAATTAAGATTTGTCTGACATATAAAATAATATTCTTGTAAATCAGGATAATTTTTATTTTAGAAGTTACATTTTATGTAGATTGTGGTTACTAGTCTTAATAAAATACGAACATATATGTATATAAATGTATAATCTTTATTTTTTAATTAATACACAAACTTACAATATGATAACAATCTCTTGCCTACATAATATCTTCTTGCCAAGGGATTTTTTCCTCGTTCATAAAATACTCTGTAAAAATTGTCCGAATTTCACCAGCTTATCTAGTGTAGTTATTATTACCAAAACTTTTATTCCTGTAATTATCACTATTGACGTATTTTTGCCTCCATTCTGCTTCAATTATTTGGCCATTTGCTAATAATTGATCAGCATAATTTCCTCCACAGTAATTTGAAGTACTCATTAATAAATTATGCAAGCAGACTGTTGCTTTTATTATTGCATCACTTGTTACAAGACTGGTGTTTAAAGGTTTCTGATAAATACGCCATCGAGTAACTAATATTCCAAATGCATTCTCAACAACTCGTCGAGCTCTACTTAATCTATAGTTAAATATGCGTTGTTTTGTTAAATTTTTCGATGGGTATGGTCGCATTGTAAATGAATTCAACTGAAATGCCTCGTCAGCTACAATAACATATGGAACATTATGTCTGTTACTAATAGCAGAAGGATCAGGCAAATACATATTATTGTTATAAAATCGTTGTCCCATAGCTGAATTTTTAAAAATTCCTCCGTCACTATGCCTTCCTTGAGCGCCAATGTCCACAATTAAAAATTTGTACGTTGCACTCACTAACGCCAATAACACTATGCTGTGGAACCCTTTATAATTATAATAAGTGCTCCCTGCTTTCTTAGGACACTATGGAAATAATATTTATTAATATTTATGAGATATGTAATTAAAATTTTTACGTATATATTTTAATATAATCTTACAATTATAGATACGTGCTTCCCATCCAAAGCACCAATACAATTTGGAAAGTTCCATTTATTCTCAAATTCATGAGCTATTTCTTGCCACCCATTTGTTGTTGGCGTAAATAATTCTTCTTTATGTAGACAACTCCATATAGCCTCGCAAGTTTCTCTTATAATACACGTCGTAGTACTTCTTCCAATTCTATAGCTAAGTAAAATACTATGAAATCCATCTCCACTTGCCAAATAACTAAAAATAACAAAATTAATTTATTATATGTTATATAAGAATAAGAACATTTCTATCTATTATTTAATATAAATACAAGAGACAATAATATTTAGATTAAATAAAGTTATTATAAATCTACTTACCGTATAGTCATTGACAATCGTGCAGCTGGTGAGATAGGTTTTCTCCAATGTGTTTCCATTTTTGTTATCGTAGGTCCAACTTTTGATAATAAATATTCAAACATACTAGGTGTCATCCTCATATAAGTAAAATATGTATCATCATCTTGTAAAATCATTTCGCGGACTAAATTGTGCCAGTCTCCTTGCTGTTGCTTCAGTTTGAATATCGGGTGTACCCAATATTTTCGCTTAGTTATCATTTCTTTTCTTTTTCGATGTCTTATATATAATAAACATAAAAGTAATATTCGACATCTTGCTTCATTCATAACTTTTATTATACAACTTCTATTACTCGTATAACAATTTTTGCAAATGTATGTTTATTATAATAGAGGTTATAATGACACTATATCTACGCATGCGCATATAAGCTATAACGCGTGCTGTGTGAATGCCGGAAAAACCAATTCTCTTTACCGCGTCGTTTCTTTTCGCGCGGCAAGCGTTTCCGCGTCCTGTGTGCAGGAGCCATAAGGTTGTAAGGCTGTAACGTAAGCTGTCAGCGAATGAAAATATTTCATTTCGTGTCTTGTAACTTTACATCCTTACTCTTACAGCTAATGTAGACGAGCCTTTAAAGCAAGGTGTAGACATACACTAATAATCGATTGTGGTTGGTATATTTCTTAAGCCAGCGGCACACGGTGCTTGTTTTCGTGCTGGATTGCTTGCTGGATGAAAATACTGCGTTCTGATTGGTGCATTTCCATCCATCTTCGAAAATGTACCAATCAAAACGCAGCATTTTCATCCAGCAAGCAATCCAGCACGAAAACAAGCACCGTGTGCCGCTGGCTTTACTGCTTACGCTTAGAACCTTATTATTGCAGCCATTGTAGGTAGGCCTTTATGTCCGCGACCGTACAAGATGCGGTGCTGCAGTGGCAACCAATCGGTTACTCATTCTCGCGGGAAAGAGCGACGAGAGCGTCAATTGGCTGTCGCGTCGCATTTCTCTGCGTGGTAAGCGCCGCCACGTCTGTCCGCAGAGCCATTAGTAGCTAGCCGTATAGAGCCCGATAAAGAGCGAAAGAGGTGGTGCTGGCTGCGTTCGTGGGTGCATCAGGAAGGGGGTCGTCGCGGTCACGTGACTGAGCTGCGTTTTGAGCGCACTAACCAGGTACGAAGTGAATCCGTTGTTTTTCTCGTAGTTTTTCGCGCGCCACGGCCCCAAGTGCCGAGGTGCCGTGAGTTCTGCTCGTTTCTGCTTCCCGACACGTCTAACGGAACAGGCGTGCGTCGCCTACAATAGCCGTGAGGTATACGCAAAGAATTTTCTTTCTCGGCCATTCCATCTCTGCCGATCCCCGTCGATGCACCACCGCGCTCATGGTTGACAAGCCTTCCTCTCGCACAAGCAGAAATGGCGTCCGCCGTGCACATGGCCTGCTGAAAAATATCCTTACTGTGAGAAAGTTACAATCGGTACCGGAAGTTCACATAGTGTGTCGTCCCGCGAACCGACAACTTTTCCTCATTTCGTCTCTGTTCGTTCTTGCGTACAAACGACGTATGTGACGACGTGTACAGGTAGTACTCGACGACGCGCCCGACAGTGCTCCTTTTTTTCCATCATTGGATTCCCGAAACTGAAAATTTTTTCCGTTTCTAACATTTTTTTCGGTGAAATTTCATAGTTTACTCGAAGCGAAGTTTTCGTCTAAATATACCCCAGGAGGCACGTTCCACGCGTTTTTTTCGGGTTCGGATTGTACTTCAAGGGCCACGCGATTGTTCGCAAAGGATCCTTCAAGATATTTTGGAGGACCTTCGGCGTGCATTGTTACGCGCATCATAGAACACTACACGAATATATCATTTTCCTCGTGGAAGATCGTCGTGTGATAAACGTGCATATTTCCTTTAACTTTCCTTATCCCGCCTGATTTTATCCTATAGTTTATCGCTATTAGATCATCCTAACCTTGTCTCGTTTTCATATGTACTTTGTAAACGTAAAATTAATTTGTTCGGTCAAAAATATCTTTTATATATAATTCTTATTTGATAATTGCTTCGCACATGGTAAGATGTTAATCATTATTATGAACAATATTTTACTAAATCTTATTAAACAGTTGTTTAAGTTTCTCCAAAAATTTTTTACTTAATATCACTATTAGAAATAAAAATATTGGAGAGCAATATTTATATTGTATTGTTTTATGAATTCAGAAATAAATTAAATATATATAAAATACATAGGAAATTACAATATATAATTTTCATAAAAAGAAAATTCTTTGGATTACAAAATATATGCAAACAATATATAAACTTCTATAATATTTTCATATCATAAGTGCTTAAAAACATATAAAGGAGGAAAATTAAGATATAAAACTATAATATATTCACATATTTTGTTGGATATAGTTGGATATAGTTAAATTTTACTCAAAAATAGATATACAATCACAGTTTAACTCTATCTTTAATATAGTTCTAATCATCTGATTTTTATTTAGTAAATCATTCATGTTATATTTGAAATATTTTGCAATATATACTAATTTATCTAATATATAGTAATATTAATATATTAAAATGAAAATGGAGTTATAGTAATTATTTTATGCTTCAATATTTTTGGTTATTTAGATATGTTTGTCTTTATATTTTTTATTGTGATACTTTTAATATAAATATTTGCGATTTATATAATTGCGGAAATTAAATAACTACTATATGTAATGACATATATATGTAAATGTATATATTACATATGTATACAATATATGTATATATATATATGTGTATACAACATATGTATATATAACTTATAGATATACATATATATATGTATGTACATTCTATGTTTCAGACTGTAAATAGAAAGTGTACATAGTGTGATACTGCGAACGCTTAGGTGTGAGATTTTATTGGCAATGAGCACAAATAATAAATCATTGATGTCCTCTGGAAGAGGTACCAACAAAAACAAGTCACAACAACATGGAAAATCAGACCATCATCAGATTAAATCATCAGATTCAACTAAACATGATAAAGCTCAGGTTAGTATATAATTGTTCTTATATTGTGTTACTTATTATTGTCAAGTTTATCAACCTATGATTTATCATAATAACATTTTTTGTGAGAAATTCAAGTATTAGAAACCTTGATATGTGTGATTGTATATTTATTAAAGATTATTTTCTTGTTTGTAACAATAATATAACCAAAATAACAAACTTAAGTAAAAAGTAAAGTTAATATATAGAATGTTGTAACATTTTTAAGGAACTTTTTAATTGTTTCATATAGCAAAACACTGTTCAAATCCGGCACGCACAAATCATCGACACCAGAATGGCAGGAGGTGAAGATTCTCTAAAAGAATGTGTCAAGCAAGTCATGGACATGACCCGACGATCGGAGGATGAAGTGGTCATGGCTTTGCATGACAATGATGGAGATTTAGATCGCGCTGTGAATGATCTCCTGGAAGATAGAGTGAAGGCAGAATGGGAAGTCAAAAAGAAGAAGTTGCGTCAACCAAGTGGATCCAAACAAAGTGCGGATCAAACAGGTGGACAAGATGAGAGTGGCGATTGGGAGGAACGACGCAATCAACGTAGTGGTGGTCCACCACGCATGCGAGGCCGTGCTAACCATGATAACCGTGGATGTTAGTTTAATTTCTTCTTAAATTTTTTAATTACATCGTTGTCATTCTGAAATAGAAATGAATATGCATGTCTATTAACCTTTCTTTTTGTTTTTTGTCTTCGTCATTTAATTTGTCATGAGATTATGCATTACAAATCTCTTATTCTCTTCATTATTCTATCGATAAATCTATAATTTTTACAAAGTTATATTTATGTAGTTTATATATTATTAAATTATATTCAATTTTTACGGAATGATATTTCTATAGGGCGTGGGCGTGAAAACAAAGAAAATGAAAGAAACATGGAGGACGGTATTCGCGATGGCAGCTATAGCAGAAGAGGAAGAGGAGGACCTGGAAGATCAGGTCGTGGAGGTCGTGGTGGCGGCAGAGGTCTTGGACCGCGAACGTTCGCAAACCGTAACGATCCATCGTCTACTTCCGTTACTCATAGTTTTAATCGTCCCATTGATACCTGGACAGGGAGTGAAGAGCAGCAACAAAGTATTCAAGAACCAAAAATGGGTAGATTCTAATTTCTCTAAATAGACAGTTTTTTTTTTTTTTGTAAGATTATGACTAAATTATAAATGGATCATTATTTTTCTAAATAAAGTGATATTGTGCGTTTTGTACTTATAAATGAAAGTATAAAAAGGAAATTAAATATGATTGGACATATATTGACTTAATAATAGATGCTTGGAACAATCTGGATTCAACAGAAGATTGGGACAATGAAGAGTATACAGGTTCTTTAGCTGACACTAAAGTCTTTACTCCAAGCACATCTATTTTGGAGCCTTCTCCCGCCTTAGACGAATCAAAGCCACAGGAAATTCCATCAGCGCAATCAAGTCAAAATGTTAATTTATCACTTCTGCAGCAAGAAGTAAGATTTTATAAGACTAGGAAATTATCGCGTGTACACATGTTTATATATATTAATATGCATCTATATATTAATTTTCTTTTCCACAAAATTTATAGGACTTGCCAAAATTGTCCGACATGTCGACGATGCAACAGCAGACTTTAATACAGCAGCAACCTCAACAACAACAGCAGCAGCAGTTACAACCTGTATTAAACTTGCCGACGATGCAACTGTCACAGCAACCTAGTGCTATCAGTAGTGGTGTATTAACAGCAGCACAAACTCAATATTTGACGCAACTTAGTCAACAGTCAAGCGAGAATTTAAAAGCGGCTGGACAAACGTCGTTTACGTCAACTATATCAAGTCAGGTACAGTAATATTTTTCTTTGAAATACTTCCACTAGTGTGTACTAAATTTTTTCTCCTTTAGTATCTGCATCGATGCTTATCTGACTTATATGCGTGCATGAATTTCAGCCTCAAAGACAAACGAAGCAACGCCCTAGAGTTCCTCCACCATCCAAGATACCATCGAGTGCAGTGGAAATGCCAGGTGATGCGGTGAACAGTGGAATCGGTTTCCTAGATGTACAATTTGGTGCACTCGAATTTGGTAGCGATTCTAGCTCTCTCGATAGCTCCGCTAACGAGAAGTACAATTCCGCGAATAGTACAATTTCCGGTGTGGATATGACTTCCGGCCCGAATACTGTGAACACTGCCAACACTAGTAATTCGCTCGACATCGAAACGACGCAGACTTCCACGACACCTTACAACGCTAGTTCTCAGATGGTAAATAATCTTCATTTGGCTCTGAAAAAACCAAGAAATAGATACGATTTAGTAGAAATAAGTTGCTATTCGTCGTACGTAACGATTCTGTTATGAACAAAGAAAGTATAAACTTATATGATTTAATACGTAGGACATATTAGTCCTTGCCTGGGATTCTTTTCAATTAACCATTGCTGCAAAGTCAAAAAATATCAAAAATACAGAAAATTGTTTATATTATTTATAAATATTATAAATATTATTTATAAATATTTTTTGCATAAATGACGTAGCTTGTTGACAAGAATAGATTTTTTTTTTATTATCCTGTAATGTGTATTATATTAACAATCCCAAGCTGAGCTTTTCATTTTTCATTGTTATCATTTGATTTATATTTAGCATTATTCATACTTCTCTTTCTTTCTCTTCCTCTATTCTATTTTTCTTTTGCAATAGACTTTTTATACGTTAACTAGCAACTTGAATTTTGTTAACTTTCATCTGTTTCTTGGAAAATTTTACTTTTTTAAAATTTACACATTTATAATAATTTATAAGTTGCGAAGTACAATTATATGTAAAATTTTCAGTTATCAGGTACCGATAATTTGCCGGTGTCAAGCGAGCATTCGATTAGTTCGCAAAGTTTCACTGCACGTGGAAATACTAGCGGTCAAAACCTGGACATAACTAAACAAGACTTCACATCGCAAGTTTCGCCTGGAAATGCACCAACGTACGGACCCACGACGACGTACCAGTCGCAGAAATCGTCTTTCCAGCCATCGAGTGGCACGCCGAGTACGTACAACGCATACTCGACAAATAGTCAATCTTCTCAATCCACCTTCCAGACCGCGTCAGCATCTGCTAATACAAATAGCTATTCTGCGACGGCGACGGTCTCGCAAGCAAGTTACAATTCGTCAACATCGTTTCCGCAATCCAACGCATCGACTTTCAGTCAAGCTTCTCCTTCTGCGTCCTTATCTGTGACTTCCGGTTATAACCAACCCACTACTAGTAGTCAGGTAACAACCATATTTATCACGTGATGTATTATAAATCATTAAATAACTGATAATTCATATCGAAACTTCATTCCTTTTTTATCCCTTTGTTAGGTTTATCAGTCTACGAGCGGGTACGTTCCGACTACAACATCGCAATATCAAGCGCAATCTGTAGCTACTAATACGGTGTCGAACAGCAACGCAGGATATCAAGCTTATCAGCCACAAGCTTATCAGTCTTCGGTCACAACGTTTACATCGCCGATAACACAGAGCTCGGGTAGTTACCAGAGTGCTGCACAATCTGTAAGTATCTTTATTTTGCCATTGTATCGTACATGCATACACATATTGTAACTTGATCCTTAAGTTTATACGTGTAAACGAATAAACTTAATAGGTATATGCAAGTCCCTACGCGAGTTACACCAGCCAACCACAAGCGGCAACTCACAATCACAAAATGAACAACACCGCGACTAAAGATTCTCAATATGACAGCAACGCGACGACGTCTAATAGTTCTCTCGCGACAACTACCGCTCCCACGTTGGGACTTAGTTCCGCCTCGGTTAACAGTTCGCAGACTAAAGTAACTAATTCGAACGGTAAGCGAAGATTACTCGGTACGATTGGTACGTACATGCGTATGTATGTGCATGCGTATAATTAACATATTGTTAATTTCAGCTGTGCCAAAAAGCACATCGAGCGGAGTAGTGACGGGCAGCAGCGGTACCGGTAATATGACGGGTGGTGGTGCTGCTGGAAGTATGACACCTATGCTTAGTCATCAATACATTATGGGCCAAGGTGTACCTTATGCTTTCCAACAGCCAATGTACAGTTACGAGGAACTGCAACTCGTGCAACAAAGAATACCGCACATGGTCAGTTACTGCTCGATTAATTTATCCGTTCGCTCAAATGCGAACATATTTTTCCATGGGTACCGCTTTCTCGAAGTAACGTGCACCAAAGATAAATTGTCTGATGAATGATATGTAAATGATTTATCATCATTGTTATCGTGATCATTCTTTTATCACCGGCGATTCAGATGTGTGACTTATGAATCGCTTGTAATATCTGGGTGTACCTGCGTCGAGGCGCGCTCCCTCTTATTTTATGTTATTGTTATCTGGTACAGAGAATGCCGAGGTAAACGTTTATTGCTTGGTAGCTGCTCATAAGTCCAATATTTTTTTCAAAATTCTTTCGATCTTTTCCTATGGATGCCTTCATGATGATAAACTCGTACTTGTTCGTAGCAAGATGTATCGTGTGAAACAAATACATTGGTAAAGACAAATCGGATTTCTTTAACATTATCGAATTATAAAAGATATATCTTACAGTAAAGACGGAGAAAGTGTTACTGTAGATGAAACTTGTTTTTGAGACTTCGTTCCATGAAGTTAAAAAAAATGTTCCGACCTTCGATATATATGTATATACAGGGTGATTCAAAACAATTTGCTGTATTTGAAATGACATGTTCTTGAAAGAATTCTAAGACGATTTTTCTTGTCGCAAAATGTTATTTGAAACTTAATTTTTGAGTTATAAAGGTAAGTAGTTTGCTTATTACGGATCGGGTACAGTAGATAAACAGGAACGACACCATGAGATGCCTTAGGCGCTTACATCGAGCGCCTAATGCGTTGAGCTTATCAATGCACGTAATAACATTTTTATAACTTCACGCATCATTTTTATAACTTCCGTTACTCGCCACGAGGAGGAAGGAAAGTCTACAACTTAAGATCGAATTGAAAATAAAACTCTTTGGTATTATGGGAATGAATGCACACTAACAAGTCGAAAAAGTTATACTTAAAATAAATAATCTTTACGAAGAAATATGTATTCGTCGGTTTTCTTAAAAATAAGACTATCTTATGCTTTACAAAGCGTGATATTGTGATGATTAACTCGTTTTTATTTTCCGTTTTTCTCGCTTGTATTTTCAAAATTTCTAGTTTGTAAATGCTCGCGTAATCAAGTATTTTATCCTCGAACGTTAAAATACTTCATTTTTATTTATATTTATTTAATTTATTTTAATAATAAAATTTTATATAACTATATAATTAATTTAATATAACAATTTAAAATACCTCATTCGTTATTACAATTACATTAATTCTTGCTGCTTGGCGATCACATTAATCCGTTTATGCCGGACAACATTGCTGTTAACTATTACATTTTGCTGCAATCATCGCGTTTATGAAGAAAACAAACGTATGTTAGCTTCGCAGATTCCTCTCGCGAAACTCAATACAATCATTAATAGAAATTATAAAAATGTGTTCATCAATAAGTTCATCGCATTAAACGTTCAACGTAAGCACCTGCGTTTAACTAATGATTTACGTTTTTGTCTATCTCCTGTATCCGATCCATAAGCATAAGCAAACTACTTACCTTTATAACTTAAAAATTAAGCTTCGGATAACATTTTGTAAGAAGAAAAATTATCTTAAAACTTGTTCAAGAACATATAATTTCAAGGACAGTGAGTTGCTTTGAGTCACCCTGTGTGTATATACAGGGTGTTAGAAAAGTCTGGAAACGGTCAAATATCTTGAAAACGAAATATATTTCCAGAAAGAAGAGAAAAATATTTCCAACCAAAGTAGTAGGGTTTTAAAAGTTCTATTGAATGATAATATCGGTTTGACCTTGAGTGGAGGGATCAAGGCGAGGTCAAGGCCAACATGATTTTTTTTAAATGGAACCCCATTTTTTATCACACAGTGTTAAAGATGACAGCGAGACGTTTCCAAAACACTACTTGATGACCTATTTTTATGGAAAATTGTCTGAGTTATGAGCTTTAGAATTTACGGTCGCCAGCATTAACCCTTTGCACTCCGATCGTGCTTATCACTTGCTCCAACCCTTCCGAATTTCATATTTGGAACACGAGAATCACGAGTAAGCATCAACAAAATCATTTCTCGATTAAGATTATATGTCATGGTCGATAATGTGTGCGCGACATCTATTGGTTTAGACTTGAAAAAATGTCGAGTGAGACTGGACAAAGGAGCTCCTGAGATAAAAACTGATGTCGAGTCACGCTCGACATAGAAGTGCAAAGGGTCAGGGCAAGAGCACAGGCTTTTGCATAACGCATAATACATAACGCATAAGAGAATAAACCAATTAGTTTTCTTCATTTCCCTCCTCAGGACAGAAATGTCCTGAGGACTGAAACTGTGCTCTTGCCCTTAGAGCCACAGCACAGACTTCTGCATAATGCATAATACACAACACATAAGAGAATCAACCAATCAGAGTTCTTCATTTCTGTCCTGAAGAGGGAAATGAAGAAAACTAATTGGTTATGTATTATGTGTTATGCAAAAGCCTGTGCTTTTGCCCTTATTGCCAATATTGGGTTGGCAAATAAGTTCGTTCGGTTTTTGTTTCAGTATAAGTTTCATGCGGATTCGCTTTTCTTTTCTCAACGCTATCGTGCAAATCGAATATACATTTAAAAGGTTATGTTTCACTGTTTATGTTGTGCTGTGTTTGGTTTGGCTAACATCAGTATTGTGTGTGCTGCGTAGCTATGAACATGAAAATAAATAACGTGCATTATCGTCACATTTTGCTCTATTATTTTAAAAAAGGCAAACGAACTGCAGATGCTCATAAAAAAATATACCGTGTGTATGGAGATGATGCCTTAACAGAACCTTGGCGTATGCCAAAAGTGGTGTGCCAATTTCCGTTCTGGAGATTTCGACGTTAATGATGTGCCCCGCTCCGGTCGCCCGACCGAAATTAATTCAAGTGACATTAAGGCTATAATCGAAGTAAATCCATCTCAATCGGTACGAGAGATTGTTACGACATTGAATATATTCCACACAAGCGTAGAAAAGCATTTGCGTCAGCTGGGATATGTTTCTCGGCTTAATGTTTGGGTGCCGCATCAATTAACCGAGGTTAACTTGACCACACGCATATCCATCTGCGATTCGCTACGGAAATGCCAAGAAAACAATCCATTTTTTAAACGAATGATGACGGGTGACGAAAAATGGGTCGTCTACGATAATGTAACGCGTAAAAGATCATGAGGGCATAGCAGCGAGCCCCACCGCAAACAACTTCGAAGGCGGGATTGCATCCGAAGAAAATAATGCTCTTTGTATGGTGGGATTTCAAGAGTGTCATCTATTACGAACTGTTGGCGAACCGCCAAGCAAAACGATTGATTCAACTGTATACTGTTCGCAATTGACGAAATTGAATCAAACAATCCGCACAAAACGTCTAGAATTGGCAAATCGCAAGGGTGTCGTCTTCCACCACGACAACGCCAGACCTCATACGTCATTGACCACTCGGAACAAATTGCTTCAACTTGGCTGGGATGTTCCGCCTCATCCTCCGTATTTACCGGATCTTGCCCCTTCCGATTATCATTTATTCCGCTGCAGAACTCTATGAACGGGAAAACTTTCAAAGATGAAGAGGCCGTTAAAAACCATTTGGACTGGTTTTTCGCCGATAAGCTCCAGATGTTTTACGAGCGCGGCATAATGAAATTGGTGGAAAGATGGCTAGATGTCATCGGTAAAGATGGCCAATATATAATTGATTAAAATTTATCTTGTAAAATTGATCAAAAAATTATGTTTTATTCTACTCTAAAAAACCGAACTAACTTATTTGCCAACCCAATATTATCCAGGATGTACCGCGTGGAGGTTGCATGGTCGGACTTTATACCCGTGTGTGTGCATGCGTGCGAGCGTGTATAAGCAGAGAGAAGGACCCCGCGGTTCGTCACTCCCACAGTATTTAATGACTCCAAACTCTCTACTGTGTGTGTTTGTATGCGCGCGCGCGCCTGTGCGTGTGTATGCAGACGAGTTTTTACTGAATTAAGTATTCAAATTATTTTCCGTCTGCTGCTTGACCTAATCATAGATGACCTAATAGTAGATGAAATTCATTTAAAACGTTTCGTCTCATTTCTGGTGAAATAAGATTTACTTGGTGCAGTATGCGTTTCCTAAGGTCTGCCAAGTTAGCAGGTTTCGTTGCGTACACATTGTAAGAAATTATTTGTAAATTGTCATTAGACTTACAAATCATTTGTAGGAGCTCATCCTTATTCTTTGATAAGGAAGGTAGCACAGGCGACTGAAGTTAGTACATTTTCCATTCATAAAATTATAATAAAAGAAAAATGGCATTCTTTCAAAATAAAATTTACTCAGAAAAACTAGCGGAATGTGATTTCGATAGAAGAAATGAGTTTTGCGATGAAATGATGTGTCGATACGATAATGATAACACTTTTCTTGATAATATCACTTTTTCCGATGAAGCTTCTTTTGAATTAAATGGAACGGTAAATCGTCAGAATTGCCGCTATTGGAGTGACGAGAACCCTAACTGGATGCGTGATCTCCACACACAATATCCCCAAAAACTGAAACTGTGGGGACGGGTTTTTGCGAACGTGGTATTATCGGGCCCTTCTTTATCGAAAGAAATTTAAATGCGAACACTTATCTAGGTTTATTGCGAAATGAAATAGTTCCTGCTATTGACAATTTGTTTGACGGAAATATACAAAATATTTGGTTTCAATAAGATGGTGCACCGCCACACCATGCAGTAGTAGTGCGTCAATTTTTAACTGATACTTTCCCAAATCGATGGATAGGAAGACGTGGAGAAATAGAATGGCTCTAGATCACCAGATCTTTTCTCCATTGGACTACTTTTTATGAGGGTATGTTAAAAACAATGTGTACGCAACGAAGCCTGCTAACTTGGCAGACCTTAGGAAACGCATACTGCACCAAGTAAATCTTCTCTCACCAGAAATGAAACGAAACGTTTTAAATGAATTTCATCTACGATTAGGTCATTGTCAAGCAGCAGACGGAAGATAATTTGAGTACTTAATTCAGTAAAAACTCGTCTACATACACACGCACGCGCGCGCGCGCACACACACACACAGCAGAGAGGGTTTGGAGCCATTAAATACTGTGGGAGTGACGAACCGCGGGGTCTTTATTTCTGCTGACACACACACACACACACAGGGGTGTAAAGTCCGACCATGCAATCTCCACGCGGTACATCCTGGATAATACTAATGCTGGCGGCACCGTAAATTCTAAAACTCATAACTCAATAATTTTCAACAAAAATAGGTTATTAAGTAGTGTTTTGGAAACGTCTCGCTATCATCTTTAACACTGTGTAATAAAAAATGGGGTTCCATTTAAAAAAAATTATGTTGGCCTTGACCTCGCCTTGACCCTTCCACTCAAGGTCAAACAGATATGATCATTCAATAGAACTTTTAAAACCCTACAACTTTGGTTAGAAACATTTTTCTCAGAAACGTTTCGTTTTCGAGATATTTGACCGTTTCCAGAGTTTTCTAACACTGTATATATATGTGTAAATGTATACAGTGCCTACCAAAAGGTCCGGGCCACCTAAATAATTTTTGAATGCTTTGAAATGTAGGATTGAAATTGACAGGGATACAATAGGATCACGAAGTCTATTATTTAACCACAAAAACACCCACCTTCATACTCCCGGAGAACGGGGGGAGGGGGAGCCAAAGAATCTTAAATGGCATGTGGGATTGAGTAAGGACTTTCCGAGACGAAAACAACGCGGAGTTGCCGAGGTCTCTACGATTTTTTTTCGCAGAGTTATGATCATTTGAACATTTATATTGAGATTTTGCGATTGCAAGGGTTCACGGCGACAACAAAAGAAAGATAAGGCTTCACGCGAGCTCGCGCATGTGTGTCAACAAAGATAAGGACCCCGCGTCCCACACACACACTCTGTCTCTCTCTCTCCCTCTCCCTTCCTCTCTCTCTCTCTCTCTCTCTCTCTCCCTCTCCCTTCCTCTCTCTCTCTCTCTCTCTCTTTCTCTCTCTCTTTCAGGAACGCGCATGCCCGCGTGAAGCCTTATCTTCTGTTGTCGCCGTAGGTCCTCGCTATCGCAAAATCTCAATGGAAATTTTCAAATGATCATACCTCTGTGAAAAAAAATCGTAGAGATCTCGGCGACCTCGCGTTGTTTTCGTCTCGGAAAGCCCTTTCGAACGAGCTCTCACTCGACCCCACATGCCATTTAAGATTTTTTGGCTCCCCCCGTCCCCCGGGGGTCTAAAGGTGGGTGTTTTTGTGGTTAAATAATAGATTTTGTGATCCCATTGTATCCCTATAAATTTCAATCCTAAATTTCAAACTATTCAAAAATTATTTAAGCCCGGAACTTTTGGTAGGCACTATATATGTACTTACATACATACACAGAGGGTGTCCCATTTTAAATGCCGCAGACAAATATCTTGGAAAATATAAAAAATATGGAAAAACATTTTAGACAATTTGGACAGTTTGAAAGGGGGCATAAGACAGCAATCATTTTGACAGATATAATTTTGTTTACAGATGGTACCACTTTTGAGACATTCACTGATCATCTTTTTTCTTAAGTGAAAACCGCCATTTTTTATTGTGTCGTCTTTTTCTACCGATTAATTTAAACAACTTTTATTTGAAACATTTTTTATTTGCCTAATATTTTTTGACATATTTAAGGAAAACTTAGTAAATATTTAGCTTACGACTCGATAACTATTCATTGGAAGAAAAAGTGATACTAGACTTTTTTATTCTGATCTCCAGAATATACTGTTACAATAGTGTCCCAACTTTCGTTGAATATGCTGTTACAATAGTGCCCTAATTTTCGTTGGTAATTTTGAAATTTCCAAAGATCATCAAGTTAACAAAAGTTAAGGCACTAACGATATATTCTGGAAATCGAATAGAATAAAAAAAGTCTAGTACCACTTTTTTTTACGAATAGTAGTTACCGAGATATCGTAAACTAAATATTGAAAAACGTATCAAGTTTTCCTTAAATATCTCAAAAAATATTAAGCAAATAAAAAAATGATTCAGACAAAAGTTGTCTAAATTAATTAGTAGAAAAAGATGATGCAATAAAAAATGGGAGTGTCCATTTGAAAAAAGTGATGATTAGTGAATATCTCGAAAGAGGCGCTATCTGTAAATGATATCGTTTTATGTTCCTCTTGAAACCAAACGATTTTTATCTAAAATGTTTTTCCGTATCTTTTATATTTTTCAAAATAATTGTCTGCTGCATTTAAAATAGGGCACCCTGTGCGTGTGTGTGTGCATATGCGTGCGTGTGTGTTTGCTCTTTCGTCTTTATTTTGATTTAATTTTTATCTGTAGGCTATATGCGAATGATGTTACGTGTCGAAAACTGTGAAAATATGCATATTAAATTCACGTGTGCGTATACGGTAATATGTATAAAAGTGATCGGAGATAATTATGTTACACTTTATACCGCTTTACTTGAACATCTTGGACTATACAAGTATCGAGAAGCCTGGTAACGGTGGTAGTAAATATTATATTGTATATATCGCGCATATACACAGATATTTCTATAGCACGAACTATATACATCGGCGAATTGTGAAAGTTTCAGCCGAATACACGTTAATAATTTGATATGGCAAGCGTAGCAAGAGATATAGATACAACCAACCAATTTCGCATGTTATTTGTCCCAGCCCGGTACGCGTAGAAATTAGATATTAGTTAGCCTTCTTGTATTTGGAGTACACAGTGTATGCATGTAGTTTTGTGTTTGGCCTTCCTGACTAACGTGCAGCCAACTACTGGTTACTATGATGCGGCCCTGGGCTATCAGACAACCGGTCCCGCAACGAGTCTCGGTGGTGGTCGAGGCGATGCTCTATCTGGTGTGCAAGGTGTTCAAGGAGTGCAAGGAGTGCAAGGAGCCTATACTAGTATTAGCGACGCCAGGTTCGCTAGGAATGACAGCAATGCGTCCCCAGTACCTTCTACAATGTCGCAACAAGTAAGTTTTTACGCGACAGAGATGAAAATGAGAATGCCGGAGATGCGTGGAAGAAAATTATGCATATCGCGAATTATTTGCAGACCGCTACGCAACATCAGCAACCGATAATGAACCCCACACTTCCGCCTGGTTACGCGTATTTTACTTACGGCGGTGGAATCATGCCTGGTGGTTTCCAATACGGGACTCCTGCCATTTATCCGGTAAGCTTAAAAGTAGACCTCAAGAGGCAGAGGTTGAATAAACAAACGAACGAATACTTATTTGTATTTACGTATTTGTTTACATTGTAGCAAATCGCAACGGCCGGTAATGCAGGCACGAACAGCGGTGCGTATAGTGCTAAACCGGGTAGTTATGGATCTGGTTACGGCGCTGGAGCTAGCTATGACGCTCTAGCCTCCGCTGGTCCGTCCGCAGAATATAAAGGCGCTAGTAGCAGCTACACCGCTACTCAGGCCGGCAAAACCGGCACTTCCACCGGCAATACTAATACCGCCGGTTCTTCCGCGACAGATATCAGCGCCACGATGTATGCCAAGAGTCACGTGGCTCTCGGCAAAGTGAACGTAAGTAATGTCGCGAGGCAAGTGAACGGCCGTCCGTAGAAAAAAAATCTACGTAAAGTTGCGCGCTACCGTTCTCAATTGTACTTCCACTATTGTAGTCTTACGAAAAACAGACTTTCCACTCGGCTACACCGCCGCCGTTTGGTCTGACGGGTGGCCAGAACGCCGGCTTGCCCGGCAGTTACGGTACGCCGCATCTGTTTATCCCGACTATGCCTCATCAGTTGCATCAGCCTCTTCATCAAGACGGAGCCAACAGCACGGGTCAGAGGTCCAACACGAGTTCGCAGAACAAAGCTCAGGCGAAACCCGGATACAGTCCCAGTTACTGGGCCGGCAGCAATTAAACAAAAGAAAAAAGAAAAACTTACCGGAATTGATGCACTGAGAAAAGGACGAGTCTGTAACGTAATATCTACGTACTAAAGAGATCTAGCTTGTCTGCTGTTGTGAGACATTTATGTGCTATAGATATATTTAATTCGACATGAATATTTGAAACGACGTTGAAAATAATGAACACAAAATTACTTTTAAAATTAAATTTAGGTTTTGCTGTAATGCGAGTTAATGCGTAATGAAAAGTAATTTTTTTCAAAAAAAATCGAACAGTATGCAGTTATTAACCTTTATTCGAATTTGTAACGATAATCAGAGCAATCAATTTCGGATTTGCGTACAATATTCTGCGATTTATTCTATTTATTTAATTCGGTGAGAGGAGACCGAACACATAAATATATATGTATATTATATGTAAGGAGAGAGAAGGAGAGAGGAAGAAAGAAAGAAAGAGAGAGAGAGAAGTTCTAAATATTTCGTTCGCTTCAGCGCATTTGCAAACATTTCCAATGCATAAGAGCGCGTTACAAGTAAGATAACATCTTACGTAGAGGAATATGTACAAAAATTCTATATAATTTGCGTATTCCTACTAACTTCAAGTTGCACTCGTGCCAAATGAAGTTATAGCGTTTACCACGCAATGATCACGTGATGTATTATGAAATATGACTTGTCATATTGATAAAATTATGAGAAAAATAATTGCTGGCATGTCACAACGTGATAAAGCTGGTATCATACAGATCGTGTCATATAGAACATCGGAAGGAAAACCAAAAGAAAAAAAAAAACATTCGTTGAGTTTGTCTCGTTGAGATCGCCCAGCTATATGTTACACAGTGCAATTTTGAATACATATATTCAAAATATATGTATATATGGACTGCTATGATAGTGTCTCTTTATCTTAATTTTTCTTTTCTTTTCTTCTGCGTGAAATGAGCATTTTGACTCATTAACGCGAAAGGCGCATTTCCGCGGAATAACGAAAAGCTGTACCGCTAAAAAATTACGATTGTGTACATGTGGAATCATTCGAACGCATGGTTATGTACAAATTTGTCGCAATTATAGCGTTTTTATTTTCGACGTGTAAAACGCGACCTCGTGAGAAAAGCTGCTGCATAGCGAGTGATCTCGTTGCACTCGCGATAAGATTGACTTAAACGTATTATATGTATTTGTAACTAGAGTTGATTTGCATTACTCCTCATTAATACACATACAACACACGACGACTTGTATATTGCATTGAAATTATTACCATATAATTTTTTGATTACACAGAGAGTTATGGACGGGCGTAACTCTTCTCTGTTAGATATTTCTCGGTATAGTTAAAAAAATTTAAATATATGGCAATTATGCAGTATATACTCTAAGAGAGAAAAAAATCTTTGCTCTTTTATTGTTCTCTCATATATTTGCATTACTTTTTATAATAGAATGAGATCGAATGTGTTTTCTACACATTTGATCAAACCACATAGAGAGCGACGTAAACATCTTATTTTCCGTAGATTGACTACAATAATTAAGATTTGTTTTATTAGAATCTCCTGAATTATGTAATTTACGAAATCTAATTGCATTAGTATAATATATCTTCCGATTATCATATGTTTGCTACTTTGAAGTCGAAGGTTAAAAATCGTAAAAAATTAATATTTAACTATATAGAAATTATAGTTGGACGATTAATTTACAATTATTGTCAGAGTTTTATTAGAAAATATTTTGTAGGCATATCGAGAAACGAAGGATCGTTTGTTACTAAATGCATTTCTAGACACACCAAAAAGATGTTTTGTTTCGAGTAAGAAGAATCGTTTTTCGTCGGTTTATCGAGAACTAATCTTTATTTTAGTACTGCTTCGATTTTTTGTTTTTTGAAAACGCCAAGATAACACTAAATCCAAAAAAGTTATGCATTTTTATATTTGCTTGCAAAAAAAATAGCCGCACATTTGACTCGCTCTCGAACCATACATAGTAGTGAGATGTGTGCATCGAGACGATGTCGCGATTTTCATTGCAACAACAAACTTAAAACATATAAATTCTTACTTATATAAATTTATAAACTCTTTGTTATTACTTAATATGCACTAATATGAGTTAAAAGTTTTTGAAAAATAACATAAAAAGACAACTAAAATGAGAATAAGTTCAAAATACACCATTTGTCGAAACCGATCACACCGTTTTGTCGAAACGAACGAACAAACGCAAAAGTAACAATGTTGATGCAGTGACAATGAGTGACAGCGATATTTGTATCTTTTCCATTGAGATTGTAATAAAAAAAAAGAAGAAATCATCGATTCCGTCTGGTGTACACATTCTTTAATATCGCATTATTTCTACTAATTAGAAGCGAACCGTGTATAGTTATATATACATATTAATCAGAACAAAATAACATGTATTGACCAATGCAACACATACATACATACACTCACACACGTGTATTTTGAAAATATACTTTACATTTTTGCATTGTGAATAATGAATGATCGCAGGTATTCATTTGGAGAGAAAAAAAGGAGAAAGGAAGAAAAGTAGGAGAATAACCGCGTGTCGAACGCATATATATGTACGCACGCAATAAGCAAGCATGAACGAACGAAAGAAGAGAGAGAGAGAGAGAGAGAGAGAGAGAGAGAGAGAAAGAGAGAAAAAATATGTTTCCATAAAAAAAGGTGCTGTGAGAATTGTTACGATTTGCGCATGTACCATACATGAAGAATAATATTTCTTCTGCCCACGGATGGACCCCGAGCGGTCTTTGTCAAAGCTTTACCAATTACCGCTAATGTAAGCGAGAAGTAAATAGTTGTAAGTAAATTCTCGTTTAGCGACTGCATATATATATAAATATATAAATAATACATGAACTCGTATAAATGCGGTATGAGTAGGTCGATGATGCGTTTTGAAGAACTTGGAAGACCAAATGTAGATTAGCTTCCTTTCTTTCGGAGAAAATGTAAATCTGTACTCATAAACTATGTTGAGAGAGAGAGAGAGAGGGGGGGGGGAAGGGCAAGAGTTCGTGGGCTAACAAATGTCTTCTCGCCGTAATCCCGCGAAGCTGTGGACTATTAACCGCTCATTCTGATATGCGCATTCAATTGCATATGACACACGTAATTGCCGACACCACAATGAGATGAAACAGTCAATGATTACGGCCGAGAGAATCAAGTACGTTTTTCGTTTTGTCTTAATGTATGTTTTTTATGTCCATTCGCACTCGTGTATACTCGGACAATTTAGGATGACAAAAAAAAGAAGTATATTAAGTGTAATGTATAATGGAAAGTAAAGGGGAAAAATGCAAAACATAATAGAGAAAGCAACAAAGAAGATGAAAACGAAAAAGAAAAAAAAGATAAGCTTCGGAGTAAGCACGTTTGTTCTCATAATAATTATTATACATTAATAATTTTTGTATTTTTGTCAAATATTAACCAATCGAACGAGAATGCAAAATGCATTACGTCACTATTATATAATTAATAATAGCTATACTACTGTGTATAAATATGGATATATAAGAATAAATGTATTAAAGAAGTCATGTGATTTACACATCCGTAGTGCAAATTGTGTATTTCTACATATTTCGATCCTGCGTTTGACGCTATCTTACATACTTTCCCCAGTAATAATTCGTTTTGATTGCGGAATTATATAAATCATTGTTAATAATTATACATTATAATATGCTATTCAACTATCTAGTTTATTTGAAATCTCGCGTTTGACCGAATTGTTCGGTCGATTCAAACCACTAATATGAAACAATTATCGATCAATAAATCACATATATCTGATTTGAATGGCAGTGATGGAAGAGTCCAGAGAAATCATCTCACAACCAGAATCTCATACGCATGCGTCCACTACTTGCAATACGTCACAAACCGCGATAGACTCAATTCAATTCAATAGATGGCTCTGGGTGTGTAAGCCACTGCTCCGACGCCACTCTCTAAACCGCGACAAACTCGTGCTAGGGAGAAGCCTGAGAGCGGCCATTGGATTGGATTCTAGGACGCTTTCCGATACGTCCTCTGAGAAAGTACATGTAAATTACATCCGTTCTGATGGTAACGGCAAAGCGTGCATGATTCTTGTTCACTCTACTTCTTTACAAAGGCCGTTTCCCAGCAAGGGTTACAGAGGCCACAGTGTAAAGCCCTTTGCACAATGCCAGGCAACAGACAATAAGAATAAAAATAGACCAATCACAATAGATTATTCTTGTAATAGTCGATTGGTTTTTTTTATTCTTATTGCTTATTGCCTGGCATTGTGCAAGGAACCTAACAGTGTCCAACCAGAGAGAAGCCTGAGAGCGGACATGGCTGTATTTACAGCGTTATTGAAAAGTTGGCTGATTCGAAGCGCCAACTGGGTCCATTTTTCATGGACATGAACTACTAAGCCAATGTCCACGATTTGTTGGTACTATTCCGTGCTATGTCCATAATTATTTAGTTCTGTTCTGTGCTATGTTCACGAGCGAGCTAGATTAGTTAAACCAGCGGCACACGGTGCTTGTTTTCGTGCTGGGTTGCTTGCTGGATGAAAATACTACGTTCTGATTGGTACATTTCCGAAGATGAATGGAAATGCACCAATCAGAACGCAGTATTTTCATCCAGCAAGCAATCCAGCACGAAAACAAGCACCGTGTGCCGCTGGTTTTAGATAAAAGCAGAGAATCGGTCTTTGTCTCACCACCAGTGAGTAGACAATCGCGACGATAAACTGAAGCGAGCCAGCAGCGATGTTATCGTAAGGCAGACGTCGTCATCTCCCCTTTCACCCCCTTGTTTTCCTTTCCACATTGTTTTATATTCATAATTCGGGAAGAAAATAATTTCGAGAGTTCGGACGATTTCTAGCAATGACGCGACAGAGATAACGCGCGACCACATTAATTTGTCATGACTTTTATATTACTTATAATTACATAAACGCCCATATATGCAAATTATAGATAATTATTGCACGTATGTTTTAATATTGTACAATATGGTATATAATAACAACTTCATTTCTTGCAGTAATTTTTTTAAGATCTTCGTTGAGGTCGTGAATTAATTTTTTTCTTCATCAATCAGTTTTCTGGAAAAATTAAGACTTTTTAAATAAAATATAAAATGTTTCTCTTCTCTTCTCTCCGAAGAGTTAATTAAAAAATGTGTACTCCATAGAGTCAACTAAAAAATGTATAGTCAGAAGAGTCAATTAAAAAGTGTATTCCGAAAAGTCAATTTAATAGCGTATTCCGAAAAGTCAATTTGAAAGCGTACTCTGAAAAATCAAATTAATATTGTAATCCGAAAAGTCAATTTATAATAGAATATTTACTTCGATGATTCAGCTAAAGAAAAAAACATTTATTTATTAGTTATATTCAGAGAATAATATTTAATTTATTATTTATACTTATCTTACTTATGCTTACCCTACATATGTTTCTTTGAATGAAAAATTTAATTTGTTGACTGATTCAGATTCAGATTTGTTAAAATATCTCTTATGCGCAACTCTTGAACAGGTAGGTAGTAAGATAATTTTTTATCTTTACGAATTTTGTAAACTTTTCACGAACATAAAAATTGAAAGATTCTCAGAGAACAAATAATTTTTCTTGAACATTTAAACCAAAGGAAAATCTTTTCTCATTAATAAAGAATGAATAATTAATATCTCACACAAGAGGAATCTTCATCCTTGAAATCACCGCACGATTTTGCTTTTAGAAAAGTATAATATTGATGTAATAGTAACAAATGCTATCCAAAAACGATGCAAATCTTAAACGTTTTTGAGAAATACAGTTTGAAGTTTAGTCTTTTCTGTTAATGTCGTTATAGCAGAAGAATTACCAATTTGCTTCAGTAGCGCAGTGAATCAGGCTTTATGATATGAGCGTAGAGGTTGTTCAAGTGTGTTATTTTTACTATCACAGGGAGAACTATGTAGAATGTATAATAATACGCAGACAAATTCTTTACATAATCATACTTATTTCTTTTAGCATGAATAAAAATGATCAATGCTAACATGATAAGTGTATATCGCAATTGTACGTGTACGTGTACACATACATACACACATACACGTATACCAATGATGCCAAAACCGAACAATTTGTGAGAATTTTTTATTGATCGCAATTGTACGCAAAGACGAAAGAGAAGTACACGGGTCTCCACGGGTATCTCGTCATATTAATTGTCTATGAGCTGATAAACAGTTGATCTCCAGTATTTACAAGTTACGCTTGTCCGCAGCTTGTTCGGTTTTGACATCATTGGTATCAGTGATGCGAATTTGGTGATGGGCTTGCACGAAGATTCTCCTCCCCCCCCCATATACGCACACAGTCAGCTCGGTCAATCCGTGTGAGCCACGCGATCGGCAATTGTCGACGCGCCGAACGAGCCACACAGAGAGAATATCATTCCCTCCTTGTCGCTCTCGAGCCCTCGTTCTCGCTCAGCGAGCGAGCCTAATTCTTTCTTACCCATAATCTGAATCGCGGGCGCGACTGTCTCTCTCTCCTTTCCTCTCTATGACAATACTGAAAAGTTTTGTCTACTCGGCGCACCGAAATTATTACAAATAAAATTTTATTATTAATAATATTATTATTTGTAATATATATTATTTATAATATTATTATTTGTAATTTTACTTGTAATTGTATAATGTTACAAATAATACAAATTTTTACTAATTTTATTTGTAAAAATTTATATCATTTGTAATATTATTTGTAATAGTATTGATAATATTCGGCGCCAAGAAAATGAAATATATCTTATTAATTATTTTGCGGAGTCGGGCAGGTCCACAGGTTTTATTATTGAATTGTTTAATAATATTTTAAGAACAATTTCAAGTTATACAACGATGTAGTATGAAATATAAAAGAATATTGTAACAGAATCAAGAAGTACGAAATGAAACCTCTTTGCTATTATTACAATATTCTGTAAGTTAATAAATATTTTTCATACAATATTAAATAATCTGCAAAAACAATTACATCCGTGAAATTTTTTAGCTGCGCGAAAAAAAATTCATAAAATATATTTGTTTTGTCGCTCTAAATGAGAAAACTCTCAGAACAATGTCATAGTTGTTCAGTGCACTGCTCAATAAAAATATAATAATACTATGTTTGTATGTGTGAAGAATATTTGTTAACTTACAGGATATTGTAATAAAAGCAAGGAGGTTTTATTTCGTACTTCTAAGGCCAAGACTTATTAACGGCTAAAGACATATTCGAATTGATCTTGCCTTAATTGGTCGGATCAGTGATCGGTCTTGCCTTAACTTCCAAGCCTCATAACTCAGAAGATACTCAACGAAATGTAACTTCGTTAGAGTGTTTTGGAAAGCTCTCGGGATAAGCTACAAGAATGTGTGATAAGAAGTTGTTGTTTCTATTTAAAACAACATTAATGACGTTGGCCTGATTTTGACAAGGTCATTCAAGATCAAATCCACATTTCCGTCATGTGTCCTTCAAGCCATGCAACTTTCGTTCTTTTAAAAAATTTTTTAATAAAATCGTCGATAATGGACCATATCACTTTAGTTAGGAAAGTCTGGAAACGGTCAAATACCTCGAAAACGAAACATTTTTAAGAAAAATGTTTCCAACTAAAGTTGTAGGGTCTTAAGAGTTCTATTGGATGATCATATCCGGTTGACTTTGAGTGGAGGAGTCAAGGCGAGGTCAATGCCAACATGATTTTTTTAAATGGAATATCCCATTTTTTATCACACAGTGTTAAAGATGACAGCGAGACGTTTCCAAAACACTACTTGATGACCTATTTTTGTTGAGAATTGTCTGAGTTATGAGCTTTAGGATTTACGGTGCCACCAGCATTAGTATTATTCAGGATGTACCGCGTGGAGGTTGCATGGTCGGACTTTACACCCTCCCCCCTGTGTATGTGTGTGTGTGTGGGTGCGTGTGAATGTGTCAGCAAAAATAAGGTCCGTCCCTCCGCGGTTCGTCGCTACCGCAGTATTTAATGACTCCAAACCCTCTCTGCTATGTGTGTATGTGTGCGCGCGCGCGTGCGCGTATGTATGTAGACAGGTTTTTATTGAATTAAGTATTCAAATTGTCTTCCGTCTGCTGCTTGACAATAACCTTATCGTAGATGAAATTCATTTAAAACGTTTCGTCTCATTTCTGGTGAAATAAGATTTACTTGGTGCAGTATGCGTTCCTTAAGGTCTGCCAAGTTAGCAGGTTTCGTTCCGTACACATTGTTTTTAACATATGTTTATAAGAAATAGTCCAATGGAGAAAGATCTGGTGATCTAGAGGGCCACTCTATTTCTCCACATCTTGTTACCCATCGGTTTGGGAAAGTATCAGTTAAAAATTGATGCACTACAACTGCATAGTCCTTATCTCTGCTGACATACATACACACACACACACACACACGCAAACACAGACACACACAAGGGGGGGTGTAAAAGTCCGACCAAGCAACCTCCACGCGGTACATCCTGAATAATACTAATGCTGGCGGCACCGTAAATTCTAAAGCTCATAACTCAGACAATTCTCAACAAAAATATCAAGTAGTGTTCAAGTAGTGATCAAGTAGTGTTTTGGAAACGGCTCGTTGTCATCTTTAACACTGTGTGATAAAAAAATTGGATGTTCCATTTAAAAAAATCATGTTGGCATTGATCTCGCCTTGACTCCTCAACTCAAGGTCAACCGGATATGATCATTCAATAGAACTTTTAAAACCCTACAACTTTAGTTGGAAACATTTTTCTTAAAAATGTTTCCTTTTTGAGGTATTTGACCGTTCCCAGACTTTTCTAACTAAAGTGATATGGTCCATTACACAGCCACACAAAAAAAAAAGTGTCTTGATCTGGGGACGAGACATGTGTATTCCTATGTATTTTGACGCGCTGAATCCAAATCTGCTATCAGAATTGGCCCAACGGGTCTTGGTTCAACTCTAACATCAAAAAACACCTAAAAATCATAGAAATATGCGAGAAAATTGTGATATACTGCCTGAGGCAAATTTTCACCTAAAAACCAATGTCTGCAGAGCCTTAACCTTACAATTAACCTTTTTCTTTCTTTTTGGTTACGCAGGAGAAATCCATCATGGATACCCCCGGCCGGGGGGGCCGGAGGTTATGTCAGACTAAAACCCCTGCGGGATGCCTACCTGTCGGACCGAGGAAGGGGGAGTCAGGGGAACTATTCCCATATTCCCTCCCCCCCCCGGCCCCAGGGCTCGATTGTCGATCCCTGCCATCCTTTACCGCGCCCCGTACCACAAAGGGAATCCGGGACGCGGTCCCGGTCGGTCTGGAACCGACCGGTTGGCCTTCTGGTTTCGCCTATGGGGTGAGGGGGCATCCGCCCTCACCCCTTACCCCCCTCCCCTGATTGGGGAGGTGAGGTTTTTTGGGGAGTGGGCCGCCCCCAAGCGGACACCACTCCCCTCTAACCTAACCTTTCCGTGGCCGGGGGGGTCCATCTTCCACCACTACGTGGAGAAAGAGCCGGATCCCCCCTGCCGACGGAGTCGGGCCCGGGGCGGCCGAGGAGGAGGGTTCGAATCTCCGCTAGTCGAGGTTCCATCCCCCTCCTCGGCCGGTGTCCCCCCGGACCCGCTGTCTGCCCCCCCCCTCTGGGTTGCCGGCTACCCCTTCGTCGCCGGTGACCCCTTCGTCGCCGGCGACGACGAGTTTGCTGTGGCGCTCCCTTTCGGCGCTCCTTCTTGGACATTACATCCCTGCAGAAGCAGGCCGCCGCTTCCCAACCCTCCTCGCTCCCGCACATGGCTGCGACCATGCGCGGGAGCGAGATTACCCCGTCGCGCCACCCCATTGCCCCGGCCAGAACACGGCGCTGCTCCTCCCAGGCCGTACATTCGGCCAGGGTATGGAGCGCCGTGTCCATCGGCGCGGGACAGTGGTGGCATCTGGTGGTGGGCTCCTTTCCTATCCGGTGCAGATACTTGCCAAAACACCCATGGCCAGTGAGTATCTGCACCAGATGGAAGGACAGTCCGCATCCCCTCCTGCCTGCCCACTCCGGCAGGCAGGGGCGGACGGCCTCGGCCGTTCGGAACCCGGATCCACGAGGGTCCGCCAATAGGGCGTCCCACCGTTCGAATACCCGGGCTCTGACCTGAGACTTCAGGGCCGCCAGGCCCCTGGGTGTTTAATTCAACCTCCTAATATACAGGGTGTCCGGAATGTGATCATTAATATTTTGTGTGCTGGTAGAACTCGTTAAAACAATTAAAAAAGTCCTGTGCTATTTTACAATTTTTTCAATATTTATTCCATAATTAATTAAAATGTGTAAACGAATGAACGCACGAGAAAACGACAGGACGGGCTCTGTGAATAATCGGGCCCATACCCCCGTGGGTCGGACAATTTGTCCGCCCACATTGCGTGGGTACGGGCCACAGCCTGAGACCTTAAGGCCCGCACGTCCCTGGCTCTTAGCCCCCCCCCCCTCGCGGAGCTCCTTGATCCTCCAATAGAGGATCCTCCTCTCCTCCGCAATGAGCTCCACGGGAGGGAAGCCAGCCAGGGTGGTCGCCGCCGTACGAGACCGTGCTGTACGATCTTGTCATTCTGATCATCATGGATCTCAACGCCTGCCTCAGCCTCCGTTGGCCTTCGCGGCAGGCGCTGAGTTGGGGCGCCCATATCGGCGCTCCGTAAAGTGCGATCGACAGCACGGCCATCGTGTACAGGCGGCGAGCCCTCCATCCCGGGCCCCCAAGGTTGCGTTGCAGGCTGGCAACGGCCAGTGCTGCGTTGCGCACCCTGGGGGCCAGGTCCCTAAAGTGCGGGCCAAAGTCCTAACGGCCATCCAACGTCAGGCCAAGATACTTGATCTTCGGCCCGACGCGGATGCGGACGCCATCGACTAGGACCCGGGTCTCAGGCGGCGCCCCTCGACTGCCGTCGTGAAAAAACACGGCTTCAGTCTTTTGGGGCGCCACCCTTAGTCCCAGGCCCCCGATGGTTCCCACCACTGATGCCACTGCAGCCTCTGCGCGGAGGCGAGCCACTCCCCAGCTCCTCCCCCCGCCACCACTAAGGTATCGTCTGCATAGTAGACAATGTGGCAGCCGGGGGGGAGAGAAGTTCGCAACACCCGGTCGAACGCGATGTTCCATAGCAGAGGGCCGAGCACCGACCCTTGCGGAACACCGCGCTCCATCGCGCGCCGACCTTGAACCCCGCCTTCTCGATTGAAGGCGAGGTCTCTGCCCTCGAAGTAGGCCGCCATCGTGCGCCGGAGGTAGGCGGGCATCCCGTGATACTCGAGGGCCCGCGCCACCTCCGGCCAAGGCAGGGTGTTGAAGGCGTTCTTTATGTCCAGAGACACCGCCAACAACACCCCGCCCCCCTCTCCACGACCGTCGCGGTCAGGTCCCGGAGGTACTGGACGGCATCCAGCGTAGACCTCCCGGACCTGAAGCCGTATTGACGGTCGTGGAGATCCGGCCCCTTCGAGGACATGTGCTGGACCAGGCGGTCGGCAATGATGCGCTCCAGCATCTTGCCCGCCTCGTCCAGCAGGCAAATCGGCCTGTAGGTCGGCGCACTCCCGGGTGTCTTGCTATCCTTCGGGAGGAGGACCAACTTGGCTCTCCTCCACGCTGGGGGGAACACTCCCTCCTTTAGGCACCCGTTGAAAACCCCGCGTATGGCGGCGGATAGGCTCTCTTCGCCGAGCGCGAGAGCCCAGGCCCGGCCAGGAATCCCGTCGGGGCCAGAGGCTTTCCCCTTGGCCCCGAGCTTTCTGCTGGCCTTGACGAGCTCTTCCGGTTGCACAGCCAGACCCTCGTCCCAGTCCCCCTCCACCAGATCGGGGGCGGGGATCCTGGGTGGGCCCCCTTCCACCCTCGGGAAGAGGGTGTCGAGGAGCTCTTCGAGGGCCCGGCTGTCCAACGACTCCGTTGGCGGGGGCGCCCAAGAGCGGGCCTTGCCCATGACTCTTTTATACGGGCGCCCCCACGGGTCGTCGTCCAGAGAGCTCGTCATTTGCTCCCAGGCTACTCGCTTTGACTCGGCAATGGCGACTCGGAGGGCCTTCCGGGCCAGCCGGTAGGCCTCCGCCGCTCCCGTGACGTCCTCGCCTCTTCGCCGGGTACGGTACAGGTGCCGTCTGGCACTGACGGAGGAGTCTCGGAGCTCTGAGATCTCCTCCGTCCACCAATACGCGACCCGGCGATGGCGAGGGTGGGCTTGGGGCATAGCGGCGTCGCAGGCCGACGCCACTATCCCCACTAGTTCCTCAGCCTCCTTTTGGGGGCTGAGGGCCCACTCACCTGGCTCCTTGTCAAAGTGCCAGGTGGCCACGAGAACGGCAGCCCTGAACTTAACCGCGTCTAGTCTGAGTCTAGACTGAGGGCCCATCTACTGGGGAGGGGAAAGTCCCCCTCCCCGGGGCAGTGGGGGGCCAGTACCTGTGGAGGTCCGGGGAGGCGGAGGGCCCACACTATGTATCGGTGGTCCGATAGCGCCCTCCACCTCCACCTTCCACTCCCGGAATAACCGGGCGGCCGAAGGGGTCGCCCAGGTCAAGTCAATGACCGACTCCCCCTTTAGCCGCACACAGGTGCTGACAGACCCCTCGTTTATCAACGAGAGGTCAAGCCCCACTGTCCAGTCTATGAGAGCCTCGCCCCGAGGGTCCCTTTGCCGGGGACTACATCCCCACCCTTCGGAGTGGGCGTTGAAGTCCCCGGCAATCACGACGGGTCGGGGACGGCACCTTTGCACCACATCCCCGATCCCGTCTAGGACCCTCATAACACGGGCAAGGTCTCCCAGACCTTTTTTATTCTTACGGTGGTGGAGATACACTCCAACCACCGTGATGGGCCCACAGTCGACCGCCACAAACGAGGACCCCCTTGCCCTGATTACACAGGGGGGGTCCCCGCCGCGGGGTTTGCCACCATGGCGACCGAGCCGTCCCTACTGCCGAACCAGCACTTGCTGGTAGGTGGCACGTAGTTCGACTCGGTCGCCACCCCCAGCCCGGCACCGAGCTCCAGGATCCTGTTCCAGAACAGGTCCTGGGCCCGGTGGCCGGTGCCGAGGTTGGTCTGTAGTACCCGGAGGGGCGTGAAGGCTAAGCCTTGCTCGCCTCCTCCGGGCTATCTACTTCCACCCCCTCCTGCGAGACGTCAGACGGCAGGGCCGTCTCAGTCTCCCCCGAGGAGGTGTTGGCCTCAACTTCGGTGGCTTCACATGCGGGTGCCTCTGTGTGCGCAGAGACTGGGGAAGTCCCTACTTCTACCCGCCCTTCCCCTCGGGGTTATGGGGGGTGTCTACTTGGAGAGTCGAGGGGACACACCCACCGACTCCCCGTCTAAGGTTGTTGGGGGTCCCTCGTCCTCTGAGGTCACCCTCCTTACCCTGTTCCTCTTTTTTGGGGCCTGGTCCTCGTCCGAAGCCCCCCTCTCCGGTGTCTCCATTCCGGCCCTCTTCTTCCATCCCAAGGGTGTGGTCTCCATTTCTCCTTCTTCGCCATTGGACGAGGAGTTCCATGCTTGCTCCGTCCCCCACTCTTGGGACATTAATACCGTGGAGGCCACCTTCTCTTCTTCTGCACGGTCCCTTGGGGTATTCGCCTCAGGTGAATCCCTCGTGGAGGGTGTCCAGGGGGGCACCCCCCTCTGCATTCCCCGTTGGAGGGGTGCCAGGACTGGCACCCCCATCTGCAACAACCGTTCCGGGGGGACCTCCGCGGGGGTTCGGGCATCCTCCGCTTCGGCCCCTCCCTTCCAGGTATGTTCCTCCTCCTCCTTGCTCTTTCTGTCCCTCCTCTTCCTTTTGGGGGGGGGGGTTTACATGCCGGCCCTCCTACTTTATGGCCGGAGGGCCGCCCCAATTCGGCGCAGACCGGGCACCTTGCGGCCGCCTTGCAGCCCTTGGCGTGGTGGCCAGGGCTACCGCAGCGGTAGCAAAGACCGCTGCGGTCGACGGCGCTTGTGCAGCGCTCGCGCACATGTCCTCGCTCGAGGCAGCGAAAACAAAGCTGTGCGCGAGGCGGCAGCGCCGTCACCCCGACGCGGGTCCACCCCACCGGGACCCGCTCCGCGGCAGTGACCTTCGCAGCCACCGCCAACGGACACCGCACCACTAGTGCCCCTATGGCCCGCTGGGAGATGTTAATCTCTCCCGCGGATATCTCCGCGGTGGAGCATCCCCCAGCATGGGCTACCGCGGCCGCTACCTCCTCGACCCCGATTGTCGGGTCTAGGCCGAGGAGTCGCACCGCTGCGACTTTCTCCGGTCTCTGGACCCGAAAATCGGGGCCCTTTTCCGCCGCCAGCCGGAGTTCCTCCGCAAGCCGGTCGGCGGAAGGTCCAGCTTTGAGGCCAGGCACCTTCACCATTATCACCCCGCTCAGGGCCTTACGGATCCTCAGGGGTCCCACGATCCCGAGGTCCTTGGGTGTGATGCGGCGCCTGGCCTCCGTCATGTATTCTTGGTAGCGGTCATCGGGGCACCTTATAGTTATGGCTGTCGATTTCGGCGGCCTTGGCGCACCCGGTCTGGCCGACCCCCTATCTTTTCCTACCTTGGGGGGAGGATTCCCTCCTCCTCCCTGGGTTTTCTTCCCCCTCTTCATCACCGTGGCCCAGGTGGTCTCCTGTGGTCCAGCTTCTATTGCTTGGGCATTCGGGGGTCTCCTTCTGCAGGTTTGCGAGTCCGCTCCCTAAGCTCCGCCGCCGGCACTCCCATCTTCTGAGGCTGTTTGGCAGCCGACTCCTCCTCCTGGAGCCTCTGAGGGCGGCCCCTCCTCAAGACCTCCTCCATCCTCCTTCTCTTTCTCCTTCTCTTTCTCCTTCTTCTTTCCTTCTCCCTCTTTCTTCTCCTTTCCCTCTCTTCCTGGCTTACAGACCCAGTGCCCATCTTCCGTGGCTGCTTTTGATTTCGGGCCTCCTCGGAGTTCGGTACCCCCTCCACCTCGGAGCCGGTTTCGGTCCCGGGATCCTCGGCACCCCCGGCGCATAACTCCCCCTTCCCTCGACGTCGATGCGGACCGCGACCGCCCTCAGGTGATCCACCCCCGCACCGACGCCAGGAGGGGAGCCCGGCACCCCATGGACAGCATCGAGGGCCTCCCTGGCCCCCTTCGGCCCTCAAATCGCGGGGGGAGCCTCCTCCGGGAAATTGTCGTTAAACGACTTAATCCCCCCGAAGGAGACCCCCCTCCTTGCCTCCATTTCATTCTCCTCAGAGGAGGTGGATGGCTGAGGTCTGATCATCATCCTCTTCCTCCTCTTCCTCTTCCTTTCCAGCGTCCTTGCATCCCTGAGTTCCTCCTCGGTGGACGTGGAGCCCCCGGCAGCGTCCGCGAATGTCCTCCTCCTTTGTCCTGGAACAACATTGGAGGGAAGAGGGGGGTAGTCCCGGAGGCTGAGGGCCACCGGGGCGGCAGCCTTCAGAGCACTCAGCTCTTCAGCCTGCCGCCCCATTTCAGCCCTCATCCTCCTGTTTTCCTCCCTCAAACCCTCCATTTCCTTCCGGAAGGTAGAGGAGGACCCCTCCTCCTCCCCTTCCATTACCGCCACCCTTGCTATAAGGGTGGCCATCACTGCCTCGGAGGTGGCCAAGGCCGCTCGGAGGCGGTTGATCAGCCCAATATATGTACCCTTAAGGGTCTTAGACCTCTGGGCTATCATTTTTACCGCCCAGTACACGGCCCACCTCCGAGGCGAGTTCGGCCGTCCTTGCCTCCCTGAGCAGCTCGGTGGAGGTCGGATCTCGATAGACCCCGTCAGCAAGGCGGGTATCCTTCATTGAATGAAAGATCCCCCTGTCGAGTTGGTCACGAGCCTCGGCCTCTAACCGACGAAGCTCCTCCTGCCTCCTTTCCTGCGCCTCTCTTTTTTTCCTCTCCTTGATCCCCACCCATTTGCCGGTAGTGGCAGGTCTGCCTCTTTTCTTCAGAGAGGGGATCAGGAGAGAGGCGGCTACCTCTGCCATTGAGGACCCTCCGAAGCTGCTGGTGCTTACATTCGGCGTCCTCGTTCTCTTCCTTCCTACTTGGAAGGCCTCCTCCTCGGCCTTTGCAGACGCTGTTGCCGCCACTGTTGTCGCCTGTTCTCTAAGCATTGAGGCCCTATTGGTCCTCACCGCTTTGGGATTTCCCTGTCCCGGTGGTGTTTCCCCCGGTGGCTGCCTTCGCGATTGTCGGCTGGGCCAGCCTTGCATCTAAGGCAACAGTACACCTTCTGATTGGAATCCGGGAGCCCTGCGAAAGAATCACGTCCGAACGGACGACCGGCTTACCGGTCGCCCGGCCGGACACCCCTCCTCCCACATTCGTTGCTCCGGACCCCACATCCTTGGGGGTCTCCTTTTTTGTCCCCAGTGTTCTCCTAGGGACAGCCCCCTTCTTGGAGAGGGGGGCTGGCTTGTTGGCCCCTGGTACCGGGTCTCCCTGGCCCACAGGAGTCCCGGACCCCAGGGACATACACGTCCCTCGTTGGGTGGCCGCCCGCGTTAGCCTGACCGGCGGGCTCACCGCACTATCCCCGCGGTCAGGGAGGTGCTGTGTTGAGGACGGTGGTCGGTCCTCGGTTTTAGGCGGCCCTCCAGGGGCTAGCCCCTGGAGGGCCGCCCCTGGAGGGCCGCTGGCTCATACTCCCCGGGGGGAGGGGAGGAGGCTTCCGCCTGGCGGATCTCTCCACCTCTTGCAAACCCTCCATCCCTACTGAAAAATCACCCACGAGGGGTGGTCGATCCATGGACGGGCTGCTACGCCCGTCTGTTAGGATCGTTGAGCCCAAGGGCTCAGAGCCCGAGAGCACGGAGTTTTGTTTTTCAAAAATTTGAGAATCCATTTGAGTCCCACGAGAACGGCAGGAAGTGGGCGTCGACCCCGGGTAGAGCCCCCGCATTACCCGGGGTAAGGCTGGCATGTCTACTGGGTTCGCCAGGTGCCCAGGGTGAGGAACCACTAGCGACACGTCACGCACCTACCATCCATCCCATAAGCGTGGCATGCCTCAACCGTAGGATTACGTGGTGTTTTATAGGGGATCCGCCTCGCGGTCCAGCCAATTAAGGCAAGAACCCCGGCCCCAGAGACATGACCTAGGGTTACGGTGTAGTAGGCTAGGGTTTGCCGGGGATGCCTGAGCCCCCTGTACCAGAATGCCGAAGCACCCTGGCCCCTCGCAATTGTGTCGGGTTATACGTCCTGACAAGTACGGGTTTGCAATCAGGGTTTTCCTTCCCCTAGAACGGTTGCCCTCACCCGGCTCACGAGCCCGTTCTGCCCGCGCTGTAGGGTCCTTTGGATCGTACAAATACGGTCCTCCGGTCCCTGTATGAAACTCGGAGGCAGCTGCCCCTCCGAGAAAGGTGTGTGGGGGTCCCAACGGGACCCCCCCAAACCCCCCCCCTCGGTGAGGAACCGAGGGGGACCCTACAGCACCTGCCCCTCGCGGGGGGCAGGTCTTCCCTTCCCGGGGCTCCATCCACCGCTGCATCATGTAGTCAGCGGTGGGGGTCTTACCCCGGGTCGGGGCTGTTCTCTCCTAGCGCGGGTGGGGGTGTTTCCTCGAGAGAGTCGGCCCACCCCCACCCGCTCCTACTTGGCCCATGGGTCCCGGTGCGGGGGCCTCTAACACCGCAAGGCCACTACCGCTCCGGCAGATCATATGGGCCTGGGGTGAGGCAGTGGGTGGGGAGAGCTACCTCTGCTCATTATCCCCCCACTCCTCCCACCCCTCCTCCTAGGAGAGAAACAGAGGTTTCGACCTCTATAGATATGTCCACCTCGGAGACCCCCTCCGGCCTAACCGCCGGAGGTGGGTCCGGTGCTTACGGGGCGGCCGTCGCTCCCGCTCCTACCCGCCCTACCTCTTTCTTCTGGATAACCCCAGCCTCTCCCCTCCCCGTCTCTGCCTCTATGATCCCTTCTGGAACTGCCGCTTGGACCCCAACCTTGGCGGCGACCTCGTGGACGGGCCGAGACTGCGCGGGCACACGGCCCTCAACCGCACTTCCGCCCCCCTCACGCGCCGCCTTTTTCTTCCTCCGCCGTTTTCGGCGGGGAGTAACCGCCCCTCTCTATGCAGTCCGGGGGACTGCTCTGCATTTCCGCCTCACTTCCGAGGTGCACCCTCTAGCCACGTGGTCGGCCCCTCCGCAGCGGAAGCAGCGGTCCCCCAGTCCCGCTTCGGACTGGCAGGCCGCTGCCATATGTCCGTACTTCAAGCATTTATAGCATTGGAGGGGCCGTTCCTCCAATATTCTAATGCCCACCCTGGACCATCCTATGAGCAGTCCCCCGGCTGCGACGAGCTTCTGGGCCGGTGCTAGTGGGCACTGGACCCATATCGCGCCCAGCCCTCCGGACGACCTCCTGACTTCACCCGTCTGGAGGTCGTCCGCAGGGCAGCCCGTTTCTTTAAGGATAGCAGCCCTCACCATTAGGGGGGTGACCGAGTCGTCCAGGCCGACGAGGCGGAGCTCAGCCCGCCTCGCCGGCCTGGCGACCACGGCCACCCCACACAATGCATCTTGGAGGTCCCTCGCCAGGCGATCAGCCTTTTCCTTACTGTCCTGACCAGGCATCTCCAATATCACCCCCCCCCCATTTCTGGCGCGCTTAATCTTTATTTCGCCAGGCTGCAGGCCGACCTCCTGGAAGTCGACCTGCTGCCTGGCCTGCACCATAACCTCTTTGATTGAACCTCCCGACAAAGCGGTGACGGTTACCACCGGGTTGCGCGGGGGGTTCCTAACCTGAGGCCTTTTGGATGGCGGGGTCCCTTCTTCGGGACCCCTCCCTCCCTGGCCTTCCCACACTTGGGGGGCGGTGCGACCTTCTTTGTCGCACCGCCTCCCTTTTTGGGGCTTATGCCCGCCCCCTTTCCCCTTGCCTTTATGGGTGGACACGGTTGTTCACCCGTAGCGCCCCTCCCCGTCGGCCGCCGGTTGCCGCGCGGGAGGACGAGGGAGAGAGGCCCCGCTGCCCGCAGCAGCGAGTACTGGAGAGAGAAGTACTCTCTCCAGTAACCGCCCTATGCGGGCGATTTCTGCCTTGAGGCCCCGCATCTGCACCTCCAGGGCCCCAAGGCGTCCATCCGGGCCTCCCTCCCTCGCCATTATTCCCACGTCGTCCAACGCCGTCTCGATCTCCTCGAGATAACGGAACGTCATCTCATTTAGACACGCGAGGGGTCTCCCGATGTAGCCCCCCACGGTCTTCCTGCCCGGTTCGACCCGGAGCTCGCGGAGGTATCGAACTGCATCGTTCGCCTCCGCGGCCCGGGTCTCGTACAGCCGTGAGGGCTACCGCACGGGCGGAATTCCCCACTGCTGGCGCTTGCGCCCCACGTCGGTTGTCCTCTCCCGCGCGTTACGGAGGAGAGCCCCTCCGGCCGCAGGGACTTCCTCGCCCTTGACCGGAGGGAACTCCTCCCCGGGGAACAACCGATTCCACATTTGCGTGGCAGACCCCTCGTCCGCCCCACGCACCCTGGGAGCCGCAATCCCCCTTACCTAGGGATATTAATATCCCCGAGAGGAGGGAAGTACGCCTCTCTGTCCCCCCATAGCAGGGAAGCGGGGGCTTCCGCCATCCGCTTCCTCTTAGCGCTCTTGGGACCGGCGAAGGCCAAGGGTGAGTCAAAGCGACCCACCCTCGGCCTCAGCCGATCCTCAAGAGCCTCCCTGCGGGCGATAGCACGTTCCGACGGCGCGCCCGCCTGACACGCGCCGCCCAGCCCGTCGCTTGATGACGACGGGGGGGGGGTGCCGGGACGATGCAACCCCTCCCGCCAGTCCCAGGCTCCGAACACCAGGGCTTTATGCTCCTTGAAAGACATACTACCATAAAATGCAGGGGTTTTACGTGTCCCTGCAACATGGGTATGATTTCGGGGTTTTCCTTCCCCTAGACCGGTTGCCTGTCAAGGTTAACGAGCCCACTCTGCCCACGCTGTAGGGTCCTTTGGGCCCCACGAATGAGACCCTCCAGACCCTGGATAACACCTGGAGGCAGCTGCCCATCCAGGAGTATTATGGACGCTCTTAGTCTGGCCCTTCTGTACAAACCTCTCCGGCATAGTAGAACCTGCCAGGGCCCGGAGCCCCCGCCGGCACAGCTCTGTACATCATCAGGGCACGCAAGCCCCCCCCCCCACCATGACAAGATGGCGCCCACGGGGGGGAACCTGACCTAACCTAATCTAACCTAACCTAATCTAACCTAACCTCGCGTAACCCAACCGAACCGATTGTACTCTACTGCCGGGCAGGCCAATTTTGATACAAAAACCATTGTCTGCGAAGCCTTAACCTACAAAAAATCTAACCTAACCTAACCTTTCTCGGTTGAAGTTGACATGACCGTCCGTATAGGCAGCACATTCCTGTACGTTTTCGGGATATTTGAGTTCATTTTTACGGTTTTGTGAAACTTACTTGTATCCCCAACCTCATGACCATTGAATCTTACTTTAAAAAATATCTTTAATTTTTCAAAATTGCTCATTTTGCAATTAAAATAAGGACATGTGCTCAAAATATGTATATATATGAGCATGACATTTCAAATGTTTCTCGGGTCGCAGTTTATGAACTCGGGGTCACAATTTATATTCTTTTTCATGTTCAAATGAAATCTAACTTGTCATTCATATCAAATTAATTAACAAATTGTCTTTAATCTATTTTCTTTCTACTATACCGTGTTCTTTTTTCTTCAAAGGATCTATGCAAAGGGTTTCGCTTACGTTTCTTCCCTTTTATATTCGTTTCTCTTTTCAGCATCCAGTAAAAATTTTTAGGGTTTTAAAACCCTACCAAAAGTTGTAGGGTTTTAAAAGTTCTATTGAATGATCGTATCCGGTTGACCTTGAGTTGAGGAGTCAAGGCGAGATCATCTCCCCGCGGGTGCCACCTTGTCGTGGTGGGGGGCTTGAAGGTCCCAGTGATGTGCAGAGCTGTGCCGGCGGGGGCTTCGGCCCCTGGCAGGTTCTACCAAGCCGGAGTGGTCTGCACTGAAGGACTGGACTAAGAGCACCCAGGGTAGACATAGCGGGGTGGCCAGTCGGCCACCCTCGACCATTTTTTAGGAAGGATGGGTGGGGACACCGACCCTCCGACATTGCACGCCGGTGCTCCGGCAATCGGAGGGCCAGGACTCCACCCAGTGGGAGGTTCCGTCTCTCAGGGCATTGCACGCCGGCGCTCCGGCACAGGGGGACCTTATCCGGCGCAGGTACCGACCGAAGCACCCGTGCCCGGTCAGCACCTGCGCCAGACGGAAGGATAGTCCACGTCCCCTCCTGCCTGTCAACTCGGACAGGCAGGGGCGGACAGCCGCGGCCGTCGCTGGCCCGGGACCCCGGGGTCGGACGATAGGTCCGCCCATCTCTCCCGGGTCCGGGCTTCGGCCTGGAGCCTCAGACCCCTCAGGGCCCTGACCGACACTGTTCCCTCCCTGCGGAGCTCCTTCACTCTCCAATATAGGAGGTGACGCTCCTTTGCGAGGAGCTCCACAGGGGGAACGCCGCCATGTACGACACGGTCCGGTATCCCCGAATCGCCTTGATTAGCACGGGCCGCAGGGCCTGCCGCAGTGCGCGCTTGCCGGCGCGGCAGGCCCCTAGCTGTGGCGCCCATATGGGCCCATATGGGCCCGTACAGGACGATCGAGAGCACCGCCGTAACGTACAGGCGGCGAGCTCTCCATCCTGGGCCCCCTTGGGTGCGCGTCAGGCTGGCCACCGCCAGTCCTGCTTTGTGCACTCTGGGGGCCAGTTCCCCAAAGTGGGGTCCGAAGCTCCACCGGCTGTCCAGCGTCAGGCCGAGATATCGTATCGTCGGCCCGACGCGGACGTGAACTCCATCTACGAGCACCTGGGTCCCCAGCAGCGCCCTTCGACCACTGCCGTGAAAATACACGGCCTGGGTCTTATTGGGCGCCACCTTGAGACCCAGGTCTCTGATGGTACTCACCACTGACACCAATGCCGTCTCCGCGTGGAGGCGGGCTTCCCCTCAGCTCTCCCCCTCGGCTACCACTAACGTGTCGTCTGCGTAGCAGACGACGTGGCAACCGAGGAGAAGCGGAGTGCGCAGCATCCGGTCGAACGCGATGTTCCATAGCAGAGGGCCGAGAACCGACCCTTGCGGAACACCACGCTCCATAGCGCGCCGTCCTTGGACCCCGCCCTCCACCGGGAAAGCGAGGTCCCTGCTCCCGAAGTAGGCCGATAGGATTCGCCGGAGATAGACGGGCAGCCCGTGGTGTTCGAGGGCCCGTCCAATCTCCGGCCAGGGCAGGGTGTTGAAGGCGTTCGTTATATCTAACGACACTGCCAACAACACCCCGCCCTCCTCCTCCACGACCGCCCGGGTCAGGTCCCGGAAGCACTGGATAGCATCCAGTGTTGACCTTCCGAGCCTGAACCCGTACTGGCGGTCGTGGAGGTCCGGCCCCTTCGAGGGCAGGTGCTGGATGAGGCGGTCGGCAACGATGCGCTCCAGCATCTTGCCCGCCTCGTCCAGCAGGCATATCGGTCTGTAGGCCGACGCACTCCCGGGTGCTTTGCCCTCCTTGGGGAGGAGGACCAGTCTGGCCCTCCTCCACTCTGGGGGGAATACCCCCTCCTTCAGACACCCGCTGAAAACCCTGCGTGTGGCTTCGGACAGGTTTCCCTCGCCGAGGGCGAGGGCCCAGGCCCGGCCAGGAATTCCGTCGGGGCCAGGGGCGTTCCCTTTGGCCCCGAGCCTTTTCCTGGCCGCAGTGAGCTCCTCTGGACTCACCGCCAGACCCTCGTCCCAATCACCCTCCCCCAACGGGGGGGTCGGGATCATGGGGGGCCCCCTTCTGCCCTCGGAGAGGGCATCCAGGAATCCCTCGAGGGCCTGGCGGTCTAACGTCTCCGTTGGTGGGGACACCCATGGGCGGATTTTCCCCATGACCCTTTTATATGGGCGCCCCCACGGAATGTCGTTCAGGGAATTCACCATCTGCTCCCAGGCCGCTCGCTTGGCCTCGACGATGGCGACCTTGAGGGCTTTCCTGGCTTTCAGGTAGCCCTCTTTTGTCCCTGTGGCGTCCCCGCCTCGTCGCCGGGCCCGATAGTAAGCACATCTGGCGTGGACGGAGGAGTCTCGGAGGGCCTCCAGCGCCTCCGTCCACCAGTACATGGCCCGGCGCCGGCAGGGGTGGGATTTGGGCATCGCGACGTCGCATGCCGACGCCACAATGCCCACTATTTCCCCAAACCCATCCGCGTGGCTGGGGTCCCACTCACCTGGCCCCACGTCTAGGTGCCAGGTGGCCGCAAGGACGGCCACCCGAAATCTGTCCGAATCTAGTCGATTAAGAGCCCATCTTTTGGGGACGGGTAAGTTCCCCTCCCCTGGGCAGCGGGCCAACACCTGTGAGGGTTTGGGGAGGCGAAGGGCCCACGCTATATGTCTATGATCAGACAGCGATTCGCTCTCCGCCTCCACCCTCCATTCGTGGAACATCCCGGCGGCCGAGGGTGTGGTCCAGGTCAAATCTATGACCGAACTCCCCCCCGGCCACACACAGGTGCTGGTTGAGCCCCTGTTCATTAACAGGAGGCCCAGCCCCGCTGCCCAGCCGATTACGGACTCGCCCCGAGGGTCCCTTTGCTGGGGACTGCAACCCCACCCTTCCGAGTGGGCGATGAAGTCCCCGGCAATCACGACAGGTCGGGGATGGCACCTACGTACCAATTCCCCGATCCTGTCGAGGACCCTCTTCACTGGGGCGAGCTCCCCGAGACCGGCCTTATTCCTGCGGTAGGGGAGATACACCCCCACCACAGATGGGCCCCCAATCGACGACCCAATCGTACGAGGACCCGTTCTCCCTAAAAGTACAGGGAGGAGTCCCCGCAGCAGGGTTCGCCACCATGGCCACCGAGCCGTCCGGGCTGCCGAACCAGTTCGGACCTGGTACCGGCACCCAGTACGGCTCGGCGACCACCCCCAGCCCGGCGCCCAGCTCAGCCATTCTCTGCAAGCAGAGATCCTGAGCCCGGGCGCCGCAGCCGAGGTTGGCCTGTAGGGCCCGGAGTAGCGTGAAGGCTAAGCCTTTTACGCCTCCTCCGGGCTGCCTACTTCAACCCCCTCCTCGTGGGAGACTTCCGACGGCTCTGCCGTCTCGGTCTCCCCGGAGGGGGTTTCGGCCGTGGTGGCCTCCAAAGCGGGTGTCTCCGCGGAGATATGGGGTGTCCCTACCTGCATGGTCTCCTCCTCTGGGAGGTACGAGGGGGAGCCATCCTGTAGGGGAGTCGGGGGCAGCGCTCCCACCGACTCCCCTTTTTCTACTGCTGTTGGGGGTGTGCCCAAGGGCTCCACCCTCCTCACCTTAGATGTCTGTCCATCCTCCAGGTCGTCTTCTTCCCTGTAGGCCTCTTCCTCTTCCCCTCTCCTCTTACTTCTGGGTTAAGGTGTCGGCTCCTGGGCGGTCTCCGGTTCCCAGTCCAAATCAATTAGGTTGCCTATGAGATCCCCATTTTCCTCTTGGGTTCTTGTCTGTGAGGGGGCCGGAACCACTCCAGCTCCTTCCTTCGGTGGGAGGAGGCCCGTTTCCTCCTCTCCTCGGGCTTGATCGGGTCCGGTCCTCCTCCGGCGGTGGTGGTCCGGGCCTCCCCCCCGCCAGTGGTTTCCTTCCCCTTTTGCCTTTCTCCCTCCTTTTTCCTTCCCCCCCTTTTCCTCCCGGGAGGGGGTTTGCAGGCAGGCCCTCCGATCTTATGGCCGGAGGGCCTGCCCGCCTCGGCGCACACCGGGCAGCGCACCGCCGCCACGCATCCCTTGGCGCGGTGGCCGGGGTTACCGCAGCGGTAATACGTATCGCTGCGGTCGACGGCGCTTGTGCACCGTTCGCGCACGTGCCCCCGCTCCAAACAGCGAAAGCACAGCGTTGCGCGAGCGGGCAACGCCGTCACCGCGGCGCGAATCCAACCAATTGGGACCCGCTCCGCGGCGGCAACCTTAGCGGCTGCCGCCAGCGGACACCGCACCACCATTACTCCGGTCCCCCGCTGGGAGACGCTCATCACACCCGAGAAAACCTCCTCGGGTGTGCAGCAGTCCCCCTCCACGGCCGCCACCTCCTCGGCCCCGGTCGTCGCGTCCAGGCCGGCTATCCGCAATGCTGCGAATTTTGCCGGCCGCTGGACGCGATAACCGGGGCCTTTTTCCGCCGCCAGCTTGCGGAGCTCCTCCGCAAACCGGTCGGCGGACGCCCCGACGTTGAGGCCAGGCACCTCTACTAACATGGCCCCATTCAAGGCCCGGCGGAGCCTCAGGGATGCATTGATCCCGAGGTCCGCCGGTCTGATTCGGCGCCTGGCCTCAATCATGAAATCTTCATATTTCCCGTTGGGGCACGTGATTGTGACGGCCGCCGAGCGCGGCAGTCTCGGCTTGTTCTGCCCGGCCTTTGGTGCCCCCCTCCCGGGTCTGTTTTGTCCTGGGAGGGTAGAGGAGCTCCCCTTCTTCTTTTCCTCCACTTTCCCTTGCCTCACCTTTCTCCCCACTACTTGGGACCACGTTGCGTTTTCCCTTTCTAGCACTGGTTCTCTTTGTGTGGGCCCTCGGATCGCCTTCAAAAGGCGCCCTCGCCGGCGCCCCTTTTCCTCCTTCCTGGGTTCTTCTCCCTTCCTCCTTCTTCATCCTTTTATCCCTTTCCTTCCGCCTCTTCTTTTGTTCTTTTCTTCTTTCCTTCTTGCCCTTGCCCTTCGTCTTCTTAGGCTCTACCGGTGTTTGCGGTACCTGGCCTTTCTTCTCAGGGACCTCCTGTTTCCTTTTTCCTCCTTCCCTTATTTCCTCCGGTGTGGTAGGTGCTGCAGCTCCCGCTGCCACCGCCGCCCGGCCCGTTTCGCTCGCAGCCTTTAGGGAGTTCAGCTCGGCCCGTATATGGTCGAGCTCCTCCCTGAGGCTGCAAGCCGGGGCCGCGGCGGCCATGACAGCGTCCAGTTCTTCCTCCGCTCCCATTGTTCTACAGGTTGGGGGGGAGGGTCCTCTGGAGCGTTGTCATCGTAGGTGGGTATTTCCCTCGTCGACTTCCCTCCTTCAGTTTCCCTCCCCGTGGCTAGAGAAGGTGAAAGAGAAGGGAACGTGTCCCTCCTCCTCTTCCTCCTCCTCCTCTTCGCTGTAGCTTCCCTCTTGCCCCTTTCCTCCTCCTCCTCCGTAGTCGTAGACGCGGTTATAGAGCCTCCTGCCGCTTCTGCGTACGACAGTTTCCTGCCCCTGGGACGTGTAAAGGGAGAGGGAGCAGGGGCGGAGGGAGCAGAGGCCTTCGCGGCCTCCAACTCCTCTGCCAGCCTCCTGTTCTCGACCCTTAGTTTCTTCAACTCCTTGCGGAGTTCCTCTGCTTCCTGCTTCGTTTCAGAAGCTGCCTTTCCCCTGCTGTCCATTTCGGCTGTTCTAGCCAGCAGGATGGCCATTACGACCTCGGAAGTGGCCACGGCACGGTTCAGCAGCCCCACGAAGGTACCCTTCAGGGTGCGGGACCTTCACGAGACTAGCCGAACCGCGCCTAATGCACGGCCCACCTCCGAGGCCAGTTCTGGCACTCTTGCCTCTCTCAGGAGGTTGATCGTCGCGTTGTCGCGAAACACCTCCTCGACCGGGCGCCTATCTTCCAGGGATCGGAACATTCCCGTGTCGAGGAGGATTTTTATCTCCTCCTCCAGCCTCCTGCTGTCCTCCTCTTTCTTTCTTTCTATCTCCATTTCTCTTTTCTTCTTTACTCCCACTCTCGTCCCCGTCGTGGGGAGCCTACTCGGCCCCTTCCTTGCCGGTTCGAGAGCCGGAGTATCCGCACCCGACGAGCTGCCACTGGTGACGGTGGCTGCCCTGGCCCTTTTCGTCCCTCCTCCGAGGTCCCTGGTGCTTCCTGCCCCCAGCATTGGCTCCAACGTGGTCCTCCCAGGGCCCTGGACCTGGATCCTGGAACTTTGCGACAATAAAATGTCGGAGCGGATCACAGGACCTCCTGTGGTCCGCCCCGACGCTACCGCCGCCTCTACCCCATCGGTCCCCTCATGTGTCGCCCCTCGGTCCCCCTGTATCCCCTTGGTGTTGCTGAGAGAGGGGATTTCCCTTTGCCCCATCTTGGAGCTCAGTGGGCCCGGCCTGTTGGCCCCTAATACCGGGATTTTACTCCCGGACACCAGGGACATGTTCTTCCCTCGCTGGGTGGCCGCCCGCGTCAACCTAGCCGGCGGGCTCACCGCACCATCCCCGCGGTCAGGGAGGCGCTGGGTTGAGGACGGTGGTCGGTCCTCGATTATTAGCGACTCTCCAGGGGCTAGCCCCCTGGAGTCCGCTTGCTCAACCTCCCCCGGGGGAGGGGAGGAGGCATCCGCCTGGCGGATTCTCTTCACCTTTGTTAAACCCCCCATCCCTTCCAAAAAATCACCCGCAATGGGTGGTCGGTCCATGGGCTGCTACGCCCGTCCATTAGGACTGTCGAGCCCGAAGGCTCTGAGCCCGAGAGCTCGGAGTTTAGGTTTTTAAATTTTCGAGAATCCATTTTTGGTCCCACGAGTACAGCGGGAAGTGGGCGTCGACCCCGGGTAGAGCCCCCGCATTACCCGGAGTAAGGCTAGCATATCCCCTGGGTTCGCCAGGTGCCTAGGGTGAGGAACCACTAGCGACAGGTCACGCACCTGCCATCCATCCCATAAGCGTGGCATGCCTCAACCGTAGGATTATGTGGTGTTTTATAGAGGACCCGCCTCGCGGTCCGGCCAATTAAGGCAAGACCCCCGGCCCCAGAGACATGACCTAGGGTTACGGTGTGATAGGCTAGGGTCTGCCGGGGATGCCTGAGCCCCCTGTACCAGAATGCCGAAGCATCCTGGCCCCTCGCAATCGTATCAGGTTATACGTCCTGACAAGTACAGGTTTGCAATCAGGGTTTTCCTTCCCCTAGAACGGTTGTCTTCACCCGGCTCACGAGCCCGTTCTGCTCGCACTGTAGGGTCCTTTGGATCGTACAAGTACGGTCCTCCGGTCCCTGTATGAAACTTGGAGGCAGCTGCCCCTCCGAGAGTGAATAAGGACGCTCTTAGTCTGGCCCCTCAGTACAGATCTCTCCGGCATGGTAGAACCTGCCAGAGGTGAATCCCCCGCCGGTACAGCTCTGTACTTCATCAAGGCACGCAAGCCCCCCCACCACGTCAAGGTGGCGCCCACGGGGGGGATCTTGAGTGACCTTGTCAAAATCAGGCCAAGGTCATTAATGTCTTTTTAAATAGAAACTACATTTTTTATTACATATTCTTGTAGTATATCTCGAGAGCTTTCCAAAACACTCTAACAAAGTTACATTTCGTTGAGTATCTTCGAGTTATGAGGCTTGGAAGTTAAGGCAAGACCGATCACTGATCCGACCAATTAAGGCAAGATCAATTCGAATATGTCTTTAGCCGTTAATAAGTCTTGGCCTTAGAAATACGAAATAAAACCTCCTTGCTTTTATTACAATATCCTGTAAGTTAACAAATATTCTTCACACATACAAACATAGTATTATTATATTTTTATTGAGCAGTGCACTGAACAACTATGACATTGTTCTGAGAGTTTTCTCATTTAGAGCGACAAAACAAATATATTTTATGAATTTCTTTTTCGCGCAGATAAAAAATTTCACGGATGTAATTGTTTTTGCAGATTATTTAATATTGTATGAAAAATATTTATTAACTTACAGAATATTGTAATAAAAGCAAAGAGGTTTCATTTCGTACTTCTTGATTCTGTTACAATATTCTTTTATATTTCATACTACATCGTTGTATAACTTGAAATTGTTCTTAAAATATTATTAAACAATTCAATAATAAAACCTGTGGACCTGCCCGACTCCGCAAAATAATTAATAAGATATATTTCATTTTCTTGGCGCCGAATATTATCAATACTATTACAAATAATATTACAAATGATATAAATTTTTACAAATAAAATTAGTAAAAATTTGTATTATTTGTAACATTATACAATTACAAGTAAAATTACAAATAATAATATTATAAATAATATATATTACAAATAATAATATTATTAATAATAAAATTTTATTTGTAATAATTTCGGTGCGCCGAGTAGACAAAACTTTTCAGTATTGTCATAGAGAGGAAAGGAGAGAGAGACAGTCGCGCCCGCGATTCAGATTATGGGTAAGAAAGAATTAGGCTCGCTCGCTGAGCGAGAACGAGGGCTCGAGAGCGACAAGGAGGGAATGATATTCTCTCTGTGTGGCTCGTTCGGCGCGTCGACAATTGCCGATCGCGTGGCTCACACGGATTGACCGAGCTGACTGTGTGCGTATATGGGGGGGGGAGGAGAATCCTCGTGCAAGCCCATCACCAAATTCGCATCACTGATACCAATGATGTCAAAACCGAACAAGCTGCGGACAAGCGTAACTTGTAAATACTGGAGATCAACTGTTTATCAGCTCATAGACAATTAATATGACGAGATACCCGTGGAGACCCGTGTACTTCTCTTTCGTCTTTGCGTACAATTGCGATCAATAAAAAATTCTCACAAATTGTTCGGTTTTGGCATCAGTGGTATACGTGTATGTGTGTATGTATGTGTACACGTACACGTACAATTGCGATATACACTTATCATGTTAGCATTGATCATTTTTATTCATGCTAAAAGAAATAAGTATGATTATGTAAAGAATTTGTCTGCGTATTATTATACATTCTACATAGTTCTCCCTGTGATAGTAAAAATAACACACTTGAACAACCTCTACGCTCATATCATAAAGCCTGATTCACTGCGCTACTGAAGCAAATTGGTAATTCTTCTGCTATAACGACATTAACAGAAAAGACTAAACTTCAAACTGTATTTCTCAAAAACGTTTAAGATTTGCATCGTTTTTGGATAGCATTTGTTACTATTACATCAATATTATACTTTTCTAAAAGCAAAATCGTGCGGTGATTTCAAGGATGAAGATTCCTCTTGTGTGAGATATTAATTATTCATTCTTTATTAATGAGAAAAGATTTTCCTTTGGTTTAAATGTTCAAGAAAAATTATTTGTTCTCTGAGAATCTTTCAATTTTTATGTTCGTGAAAAGTTTACAAAATTCGTAAAGATAAAAAATTATCTTACTACCTACCTGTTCAAGAGTTGCGCATAAGAGATATTTTAACAAATCTGAATCTGAATCAGTCAACAAATTAAATTTTTCATTCAAAGAAACATATGTAGGGTAAGCATAAGTAAGATAAGTATAAATAATAAATTAAATATTATTCTCTGAATATAATAATAAATAAATGTTTTTTCTTTAGCTTAATCATCGAAGTAAATATTCTATTATAAATTGACTTTTCGAATTACAATATTAATTTGATTTTTCAGAGTACGCTTTAAAATTGACTCTTCGGAATACGCTATTAAATTGACTTTTCGGAGTACACTTTTAAATTGACTCTTCTGACTACACATTTGTTAGTTGACTCTGTGGAATACACATTTTTTAATTAACTCTTCGGAGAGAAGATGAGAAAAACATTTTATATTTTATTTAAAAAGTCTTAATTTTTGCAGAAAACTGATTGATGAAGAAAAAATTAATTCACGACCTCAACGAAGATCTTAAAAAAATTACTGCAAGAAATGAAGTTGTTGTTATTATATACCATATTATAATATGTATAATATTAAAACATACGCGCAATAATTATTGGGTGTGTGAATATGACTCCGCCCTTTTTTGTTAAAATAAAACACATTTGCTTGTTTAGAAAATTAAAGAAAAGTTTATTGAAAGTATGCTCCATCTGCAGCTACAACCTTCGCCCATCTTTCAGATAATTTATGTATTCCTTGCCTGAAATAGTCCTGGTCTTTTGAGCTGATCCAATTATCAAGCCAAATTTTGATACTTTCGTATGAAGTGAACCATTCTCCCGTAAGATCTGACTGCATCGTCCGGAATAAGTAGTAATCTGAAGGAGCTATGTCTGGCGAATATGGCGGGTGGAGTAGCACTTCCCAGTCCTGTCCATCTAAATATCTTTTCACGATTTCTGCGGTATATGGTTTGGCATTATCATGCTGAAAAATTAATTTGCTGTGCTTATTCACCCATTCTGGCCGTTTTTCTTCTATGGCTCGCTTCAAACGCATTAGTTGTCGTCGATAAACTTCTCCTTTAATAATTCGGCAACAATCCTCTGTCAATAATGCTTCCAATTCAGCATCTTCAAATTGCTTTGGTGGTTTCCCATGTTCTCTGTCCTCAGTTCCAAAATCATTATTTTGAAATCGTCGAAACCATTCCTTACAAGTTGTATTAGATGGAGCATGATCACCGTAAATCTCCACAAGCAAACGATAAGTTTCTGCTGTGCTTTTCTTTGCAATAAAATAGTGTAATAATACTTCCCGCAAATGATGTTTGTTTGGAACGAAAACCGACATTTTCAAGTAGGGTAAAACACTTGTTGCTTACACTTACACCAAATTTCACGTAGTGCGTTTGAAAGTTGACATGAAGTACTATCGAATACAAGTGTTGCCAGTTATTAGTACACGTTAACAATATTAAAAGCAACATCTATTGGGAAAGGGCGGAGTCATATTCACACACCCAATATCTATAATTTGCATATATGGGCGTTTATGTAATTATAAGTAATATAAAAGTCATGACAAATTAATGTGGCCGCGCGTTATCTCTGTCGCGTCATTGCTAGAAATCGTCCGAACTCTCGAAATTATTTTCTTCCCGAATTATGAATATAAAACAATGTGAAAAGGAAAATAAAGGGGTGAAAGGGGAGATGGCGACGTCTGCCTTACGATAACATCACTGCTGGCTCGCTTCGTCGCGATTTTCTATTCGCTGGTGGTGAGACAAAGACCGATTCTTCGTTTTTATCTAACTAATCTAGCTCGCTCGTGAACATAGCACAGAACAGAACTAAATAATTATGGACATAGCACGGAATAGTACCAACAAATCGTGGACATTGGCTTACAAGGGACATTCGGCAACGCGGAAATTCAAAAAAATCTGAAACTCTGCATAATTGTAGAGCAGATATACCTAATAACAAAACAATTTTTCGTTGCTGCCCAAAAACGGTTTTAAGGGTGGAAACAACCCCTTGAATAAAGTTGATTTTTGTCTTTCTAAGCGAATATTATCGAAACTATTAAAGATATGAAAAAATGTTTTAGACAAAAGTTTTATGGTTTTAAAAGTACTTTATTATGCTATATTTAGATTTTTTAAAAATGTAAAATTGTGTATAAAATACCCCCCCTCCTTCTCTTTTTTCAAATTGTTAAAATCAATTGTCCAACCAATATAAAGCTTATTTTATGACAAATTCAACCATATATAATAACATTATGTTTGGAAAAGGCAATATTGAAAAAAAAATTAAACATGCTCTTATATGTATGCTACGCGTACCAAACTTAAGGATTCGCTACTTGACGATGGCATTTCTTTCTTCCTCAAATCTTCCTCATAATTGCAAACTGTAAAAGATAAGGAAGGAAGAAAATAGAAAATCTAAAAAAGCAATAAAGTTGATGTTAAGAAGTAAGTAGGAGAAAAATAGCATGATAAGGATACAGTCACTAATATTTAAAAATGTTATAAATTATAAAATTTCACGTAATAGACGTTTATTTTGCCAACATTGCGGCTACCTTTTTCATTAATTTAAACGACACGCGTAAATATAAATAAATATGTGTGTGTATGTATGTGTGTTTTTGTACGTGCGCACGTGTGTGTACATCATGGCAACATGCAAAACACTTGTCACAAGTTTTATGACTGTGCGACCAAAATAGCACTCTTTATCAAGTACAGTGCAATCAAGGTTCATTATATTGACATATGTTATCTTCATTCATTTGCATATAAAAGCTGTCCATTTTGGAATACATTTCAGTGTTATTGAAGCAGTTATTGAAGCAGTACGTATATTATTATTGCTGTGAGAAATGTTTAATTAAAATATCCTTAAGATTTGTATCATAATGTCAGTAATAAATCCAGCTAATGTTATTAATTTGTTAATTGCGACATTTCATTTCACAAATATTGCAATAACTCCTGTTAATCATCAAGAGGTGGAACTCCATGATACAATTACTGATTTAATAAAGAGTGCTATACATCACGATATTACGATCGAACATGAGTGGGGACTTGATTTTGACGATCCATCAGAACCGCATGACGTACAATTTGTAGATGTGTACGATATTGATGCTGAAGAAGATAATTATGGAAATGAAGTTTGCACTGTGGATGATGAAGGTGGAAATGTAAACTTAAATTATAAGAAAAAGGCAATCGAATTTTGGAAGAGTGGAAAGAAAGGACATTTATCTCTTACTTCTGTACAACATCGTTTTAGAAAAGTAAAGTTTAATTAAAAAATAAGAAGAATAATATATAGTAAGATACTTGAGGCTTTTACGGTGTACAGTGACCAGCAGTGATTCGTTCCGCGACAGAGAGAACTCTATTTCCCCTCTCGCGGAACGCATCATTGTCGGTCATTGTACATACAGCTTTGACTATAAGTATAAAGCATCCCAAAAAATTTATTTAAATTGTGTAACAAAAACATACTATATGAATATATGGAGAACATAATATAGTATACGAGTATATGGAAAAATAATATAATAAAAAAATATAATATAAGAATATGTGGAAAATAATATTTATTTTACAATATTTATTGTATTGGGTGAGTGCAAAAGTTCGTGCGGAGTTTCAATAGATGGAGTTATAAGCGTCGTAAAGTGTTGTCATTAATACTTCCATCTACATATTATATAACGTTGGAAAGGTGACGTCTTCAGCTGTTATTAAAAAAAAAATCATTTGTTTTCATACAAACTGCTTCGAGAAATTTCACTTTAAAAATGAGTATCGATAAGCTGCATTTACGGCATGTTATGCTTTACGAGTTTCGGAAGGGAATAAACGTTGCCGCAGCCGTAAAAAACATTCAGGATGTTTATCAGGATGAAGCACCAGCTAAACGAACTGTGGAAAAATGGTTTGCTAAATTTCGGCGCAGAGAATTTAACCTTGAAGACGAGCCACGCTCTGGTCGACCTTCTGACATTGATGACGATGTTTTGCGTACTTTAGTGCTCAATAATCCGCGAATTTCAACAGAAGAAGTTGCTACTATTCACTAAAGCGGTTGATCGGTCACTAAACGTTGACCGATCAACCGCTTTTCGGCGTTTAAAAAAGATGGGATTCGATTTGAAGCTCGATATATGGGTGCCCCATTTGCTGACCGAGAAGAACAAAATCAAGCGAATTTCTGCAGCCGTTTCTTTACTCGGGCGGCTCAATAACGAGTCGTTTTTGGATCGACTAGTGACGGGCGATGAGAAATGGGTCCTCTACAACAATGTTCAGCGCAAACGGACATGGAAACAATCAGGTGAGCATGGTGACGCAATGCCAAAGGCCAGTTTGCACCCGATGAAGGTGATGCTCTCTGTTTGGTGGGATTGCAAGGGCATAATCTATTTCGAGCTTCTCCCCGCTGGCGAAACGATTGATTCGGACAAGTACTGTCGCCAATTAACCAATCTGAATCGAGAAATAAAAGAGAAACGTCCGATTTTGTCAAATCGCAAGGGAGTCGTCTTTCATCACGACAACGCCAGACCATACGTTTCGAAAAAGACGCTGCGCAAACTGAAGAGCCTGAAATGGGATGTCTTAACGCATCCACCGTATTCTCCTAATATCGCACCATCTGACTATCACTTGTTCCGGTCATTGCAAAATTATTTAAATGGAAAAAACTTTGACTCTTTGGAGGCCTTAAAAAACGGCGTCTCTTCGTTCTTCGAATCTAAACCGCGCAGTTTTTATGATCGAGGCATTCGTATGCTGCCAGAACGTTGGGAAAAGATTATAGAAAACGATGGAGAATATATCATTGATTGAATAAAGATTTTTGTTTGCCTAATCACTGTGTGACTTTTACTCACAAACTCCGCACGAACTTTTGCACTCACCCAATAATATAATATAATATTAATATAATATAAATTATAATATAAATATAATATACATAAATATAATATACACATTATATTATAAAATATTAATAAATATTAATATAATATTTATTGTAAAGAGATTATATATTTACTATGAGTATATGCATTGATTTCTAGGAAAATACATTGAGTTAGAGATGCTTTATACTTATGACCAAAGCTGTAAATTATATAGTTAGAGTCGCGTTATTTTTTATTTTAAGTTTTACAATTTGATGTTTCGTGAACATTTAATTCGTATATAACTTCTTTTATTTTTGAATTCGAATTGTTTAATATTGAGATTTGTTTTCTTCTAGGTAAAATCTACTCAACAATTGCACAGATGGCAAGAACATGTAATGCGTGGGGGTTCAAATACAGACAAACTTGTAGTTATTGCTGAATATGTTCTTATAAAATTCCAAGAAGCTGTTAATAGAAGACTTATTATTCATGATATAAGTCTGCGAAAATGGGCACTAGAAGCAAAGGAACAAGTGGATTTTTCTTCATTTAAAGCAGGAAATTGGTGGATATGGAATTTTAAAAAGGCACATCGTATTATATTACGTAAAATAACTGCATTTAAAACGCGGTCTTCTCATTTAACTGATCTAACTATACGTCAAAACGCTGAGGAATTTGTAAATACAGTAAAGCCACATATTAATGTAATCGGTGCTGAATCAACTTATAATGCGGACGAAAGTGGCTTTAATTTAGAAATACATGCAGGAAGAACATTAGCTAATGTAGGAGTGAAGACAGTTGGAGCTACTATCCAATCTTTATCTGCTATGACTCATAGCTACACCATTATGCCTATTATATCTGCAGATGGACATCTCCTTTCGCCTTTGTATATAGTATTAAAAGAATCTACTGGTGTTTTTGGACCACAAGTAGAACAAACTCTTTTTAGACCAGTGAATATTTACATTGCGGCTTCAAAATCAGGGAAATTGACAACTGAACATTTCAAAAATTGGTTCCAAGAAGTGTATCTACCAAACACTGGAGAGAAAAGTATACTACTGCTTGATTCATGGACAGGACATTGCCCGAACCAATTGGAAGAACTTGTACCAAAAGACAAACATGTAAATATTCTAACAATACCAAAAAAAACAACTGCTTTTATACAGCCATTAGATGTTTTTGGTTTCAGAATCTGGAAAAATTTTGTTCGAAGCTTTTCTGATAGTGTTATTATAAATAATTATGACATAAATTTACATTTACGTAATAACATAATAAAATTGCAATCTTTAACACACAATCAACTGTCTTCTCCAAGATTTCGAAATTTATTTAGATATAGCTGGTATAAAAGTGGTTATTTATCAACACGGCCTGAAAAATTTCATAATCCAATCGATTATTGTTATTTTAAAGAAGAAAAACGTATACCAAAATGTAGCATTTGTGGTAAAATGGCTTTTATACGTTGTGCATGGTGCAAGCAATATTTTTGTTTTGAACATTTCTTTGAGCAATATCATTATTGTAATAATTATATAGAATAAATAATATTTTACTGTCCTCAATTCCTGTAAAATTTGTATATATTATAATCCATACCAAAATATAAGATATCTTTCACTCGAATATCTATATCGACTACTTAATTAATAAAACCTATATACTGAATGAAGCAAAACACATACACACAAATGTACACTGAATAAATTTATAAATTATATTTTTCATTATTAAATCCGTGTGTGTTCTCCTTTTTTCTTCATATCATTCATTTCCTTATTTGTTCTTTACAATTGAATTTAAAAGATTATCTATATTAGGGTTATATACACTCTCTCTGCGTCCTCCTTATCATGCTGTTCTTCTTCAACTTACTTCTTAACATCAACTTTATTCTTTTCTTAGATTACCTGTTTTTATTCCTTCCTTACCTTTTACAGTCAGTAATTATGAGGAAGAAAGAAATGCCATCGTCAAGCAGCGAACCCATAAGTTTGGTACGCGTAGCATATACAGGGTGTCTCATAACTAACCTGGCAGAGCTCGTGGAGACATAGAGCGGGTTAAGACAAATATAAAAGTCCCATACCGTTTTGTGAGATTCGCAATAATTATCGAGTTATTAATGACAGAAATTAGAGGAATGAGCGCGCACCGAAACGTTATGGGAGGAGCATCTAGCCGCTCAGGCTAGAGAGCACTGCCCAGTCGACAAAGAAACTGTTACCGGCGCGCGGCGAGGGGAAGGACAACGCGCCAATGTTTATGTCCTTACCTCGCCGCTCCTACATCCCGCCGCACCGCGTCTATGCTCGCGCCGAAATGGCCGCTGAATATTCGCGATTACAATTACGAGATTATTTTATGAGGTACCACAGACAGCTCATATTGAATTATAAAGTTCAAGGTTCAAAAGTTCTTTGATCAAGGAAAACATCGAAAAGGAGAAAGCGATAGAGAGCGATGAGATCTACAGAAATTCTCATTGTTTTCTATCGCAATCTATCATTTTGCTGCATCGGATCCGAAGAAATGATATCGCGTAAAGACAGAGTACGATGAACACTTTTCATCGTACTCTATTGTACTCTATCGTTAGGAGAATATTTAATTGTTAGAGTATGATATCGTTAGATATTGTTAGAGTATGAATTCGCGTATAAGACTCATCGTGTCCTATCGTTTTATTCAAGTCTACACGGAAAATATGTTTGGTTGAATGAACCAATTTTCTGACGAAATGAGAGAGAGAGAGAGAGAGAACGATTAAGAAATTTCGATTGAAAATAGCACAATTTTGTTTAAGTTAACCATAAACCTTGATGAATTAGACTCAGTGTTAATATTTTCAGTTAATATTCTCTATATCGTTCATATTTCATTTGCAAGCTGTATCATGGACCAAACATTTTTATCATATATCGTGCATAAATTGTTGTCTTATATCGTAATTCTTGTCAGTGGTATATTAACGACAGAAGAAACTGGAAATTCTGTATCATACAATTGCGAAAAGAGGACCATCGTTGTCAATGGTGCACCAACGATACTCCGGCATAAAATTGATTCCTAGGTATAATCGCGATACAACGCAAATCCGAGTGTGTTATTTTGACACGCATAAATGTATGATTGATTGACGCTTTCTTTACACATTTCTTGTCGTTGAATCGTGCAAAAAAAACATTTTATAGTTAAATATTTCATGCATCTCCCTAATTTTTTAATAAGATACCAAAGGAGAACATAAAGAATCAATCGTTAATTCACAATTCCTAAAGTAAGAAATGACACGAAACGACAAGAAAATCCCGATGCGATAAATAATAAACTTCCGAAAGGGCAATTATTTTATTTATTTTATTAAAAAATTAGGGAGATGCGTGAAATATTTAACTATAAAATGTTTTTTTTGCACGATTCAACGACAAGAAACGTGTAAAGAAAGCCGTCAATCAATCATACATTTTATGCGTGTCAAAATAACACACTCGGATTTGCGTTGTATCGGCGATTATACCTAGGAATCAATTTTATGCCGAAGTATCGTTGGTGCACCATTGACAACGATGGTCCTCTTTTCGCAATTGTATTGATACAGAATTTCCAGTTCTCTTCTGTCGTTAATATACCACTGACAAGAATTACGATATAAGACAACAATTTATGCACGATATATGATAAAAATGTTTGGTCCATGATACAGCTTGCAAATGAAATATGAACGATACAGAGAAATATTAACTGAAAATATTAACACTGAATCTAATTCATCAAGGTTTATGGTTAACTTAAACAAAATTGTGCTTTTTCAATCAAAATTTCTTAATCGTTCTCTCTCTCTCTCTCTCTCTCTCATTTCGTCAGAAAATGGTTCATTCAACCAAACATATTTTCCGTGTAGACTTGAATAAAACGATAGGACACGATGAGTCTCTACGCGAATTCTATATCTATATCTACTAACAATTAAATATTCTCCTAACGATAGAGTACAATAGAGTACGATGAAAAGTGTTCATCGTACTCTATCTTTACGCGATATCATTTCTTTCGGATCCGATGCAGCAAAACGATAGATTGCGATAGAAAACAATGAGAATCTTCTGTAGATCTCATCGCTCTCTATCGCTTTCTCCTTTTCGATGTTTTCCTTGATCAAAGAACTTTTGAACCTTGAACTTTACAATTCAATATGAGCTATCTGTGGTACCTCATAAAATAATCTCGTAATTGTAATCGCGAATATTCAGCGGCCATTCGGCGCGAGCTAGACGCGGTGCGGCGGGATGTAGGAGCGGCGAGGTAAGGACATAAACATTGGCGCGTTGTCCTCCCTCGCCGCGCGCCGGCAACAGTTCCTTTGTCGACTGGGCAGTGCTCTCTAGCCTGAGCGGCTAGATGCTCCTCCCATAACGTCTCGGTGCGCGCTCATTCCTCTAATTTCTGTCATTAATAACTCGATAATTATTGCGAATCTCACAAAACGGTATGGGACTTTTATATTTGTCTTAACCCGCTCTATGTCTCCACGAGCTCTGCCAGGTTAGTTATGAGACACCCTGTATATAAGAGCA